>NW_027228158.1:0-34705 GCF_037783145.1 Equus przewalskii
GTTCCGGCATGCCCGAAAGGTGATTCCGGTCTGTCCGGTAGGTGGTTCCAGCCTGCACGGCATGTGGTTCTGGTACGTCTCAGAGGTGGTTGCGCATGCCCAACAGGTGATTCCGGACTGTCCGCCACATGGTTCTGGCACGTCTGAGAGGTGGTTCCAACATGCCCGGCAGGTCATTTCGGAGAGTCGTCCAAGTGGTTTTGGCGTAGCCCGCAGGTGATTTTGGCGTGTCCGGCAGGTGGTTCCGCCGTGCTCGGCAGGTGGTTCAGGCATGGCCGTCACGTGGTTCCAGTCTGTCCAGGACGTGTTTCCAGCTTCTCCGGCAGGTGGTTCTGGTACGTGTGAGAGGTGGTTCCGCCATGGCTGGCAGGTGATCCCGGACTGTCCCCCAGGTGGTTCTGGCATAGCCAGCAGTTGATATTGGCCTGTCCGGCAGGTGGTTCCAGCGAGTCGAACAGGTGGCTCCGGCGTGCTCGGCAGGTGGTTCCGGTGTGTCCGGTAGGTGATTCCGGCGTGTCCGGCACGTGCTTCCGGCACGTCTGAGAGGTGGTTCCGGCATGCGCGACAGGTGATTTCAGAGTGTCCGCCAGGTGGTTCCGGCGTACCCGGCAGGTGATTTTGGCGTGTCCGGCAGGTGTTTCTGGCGAGTCGAGCAGGTGGCTCCGGCATGCTCGGCAGGTGCTTCCGGCGTCTCCGGCACTTGGTTCTGGTGTGTCTGAGAGCTGGTTCCGGCATGTCCGGCAGATGATTCCGGAGTGTCCGCCAAGTGGTTCTGGCATACCCAGCAGGTGATTTTGGCGTGTCAGGGAGGTGGTACCGGTGAGTCGAGCAGGTGGTTCCGGCGTGCTCAGCAGGAGGTTCAGGCGGTTCTGGCAGGTGGTATCCGTCTGTTCGGGGTGTGGTTCCAGCATCTCATGAACACGTTTCTGGCACGTCTGAGATGTGGTTCCAGCCGGCCCGACAGGTGTTTCCGCAGTGTCCGGCAAGCGGTTCTGGCGTAGTTGGCAGGTGATTTTGGCATGACTGGCAGGTGGTTCCAGCAAGCCTGGCAGGTGATTCCAAAGTGTTCACCAACTGGTTGTGGCGTAGCCGGCAGGTGATTTTTGCGTGATCGGCAGGTGGTTCTGGCGAGTCGAGCAGGTGGTTCCGGCGTGCTCGGCTGGTGCTTCCGGGGTCATTGGCACGGGGTTCTGGCATGTCTGAGAGGTGGTTCCTGCATGCCCGGCAAGTGATTCCGGAGTGTTCGCCAAGTGGTTCTGGCATAGTCGGCAGGTGATTTTGGCATGTCCGGCAGGTGGTTCAGGCGAGTTGAGCAGGTGGTTCCAACGTGCTTGGCAGGTGCTTCCGGCGTCTCCGGCACGTGTTTCTGGCACATCTGACAGGTGGTTCCGGCATGCCCGAAAGGTGATTCCGGTCTGTCCGGTAGGTGGTTCAGGCCTGCACGGCATGTGGTTCTGGTACGTCTCAGAGGTGGTTGCGCATGCCCAACAGGTGATTCCGGACTGTCCGCCACATGGTTCTGGCACGTCTGAGAGGTGGTTCCAACATGCCCCGCACGTCATTTAGGAGAGTTGTCCAAGAGGTTCTGGCGTAGCCCGCAGGTGATTTTGGCGTGTCAGGCAGGTGGTTCCGCCGTGCTCGGCAGGTGGTTCAGGCATGGCCGTCACGTGGTTCCAGTCTGTCCAGGACGTGTTTCCAGCTTCTCCGGCAGGTGGTTCTGGTGCGTCTGAGAGGTGGTTCCGCCATGGCTGGCAGGTGATCCCGGACCTTCCCCCAGGTGGTTCTGGCATAGCCAGCAGTTGATATTGGCCTGTCCGGCAGGTGGTTCCAGCGAGTCGAACAGGTGGCTCCGGCGTGCTCGGCAGGTGCTTCCGGTCTGTCCGGTAGGTGATTCCGGCGTGTCCAGCACGTGCTTCCGGCACGTCTGAGAGGTGGTTCCGGCATGCGCGACAGGTGATTTCGGAGTGTCCGCCAGGTGGTTCTGGCGTACCCGGCAGGTGATTTTGGCGTGTCCGGCAGGTGTTTCTGGCGAGTCGAGCAGTTGACTCCGGCATGCTCATCCGGTGCTTCCGGCGTCTCCGGCACGTGGTTCTGGTGTGTCTGAGAGCTGGTTCCGGCATGTCCGGCAGATGATTCCGGAGTGTCCGCCAAGTGGTTCTGGCATACCCGGCTGGTGATTTGGGCATGTCAGGTAGGTGGTTCTGGCGAGTCGAGCAGGTGGCTCCAGCGTGCTCTGCAGGTTGTTCAGTCGGGTCTGGCAGGTGGTATCCGTCTGTTCGGGGTGTGGTTCCAGCATCTCATGAACACGTTTCCGGCACGTCTGAGATGTGCTTCCGGCCGGCCCGACAGGTGTTTCCGCAGTGTCCGCCAAGCGGTTCTGGCATAGTTGGCAGGTGATTTTGGCATGACCGGCAGGTGGTTCCAGCAAGCCTGGCAGGTGATTCCAAAGTGTTCACCAACTGGTTGTGGCGTAGCCGGCAGGTGATTTTTGCGTGATCGGCAGGTGGTTCTGGCGAGTCGAGCAGGTGGTTCCGGCGTGCTCGGCTGGTGCTTCCGGGGTCATTGGCACGGGGTTCTGGCATGTCTGAGAGGTGGTTCCTGCATGCCCGGCAAGTGATTCCGGAGTGTTCGCCAAGTGGTTCTGGCATAGTCGGCAGGTGATTTTGGCATGTCCGGCAGGTGGTTCAGGCGAGTTGAGCAGGTGGTTCCAACGTGCTTGGCAGGTGCTTCCGGCGTCTCCGGCACGTGTTTCTGGCACATCTGACAGGTGGTTCCGGCATGCCCGAAAGGTGATTCCGGTCTGTCCGGTAGGTGGTTCCAGCCTGCACGGCATGTGGTTCTGGTACGTCTCAGAGGTGGTTGCGCATGCCCAACAGGTGATTCCGGACTGTCCGCCACATGGTTCTGGCACGTCTGAGAGGTGGTTCCGGCATGCCCGGCAGGTCATCCCAGAGAGTCCTCCAAGTGGTTCTGGCATAACACGCAGGTGATTTTGGCGTGTCTGGCAGGTTGTTCCGTTGTGCTTGGCAGGTGGTTCAGGCTTGGCCGGCAGGTGGTTCCAGACTGTCCAGGACGTGTTTCCAGCTTCTCCGGCAGGTGGTTCTGGTACGTCTGAGAGGTGGTTCCGCCATGGCTGGCAGGTGATTCCGGACCGTCCCCCAGGTGGTTCTGGCATAGCCAGCAGTTGATATTGGCCTGTCCGGCAGGTGGTTCCAGCGAGTCGAACAGGTGGCTCCGGCGTGCTCGGCAGGTGGTTCCGGTCTGTCCGGTAGGTGATTCCGGCGTGTCCGGCACGTGCTTCCGGGACGTCTGAGAGGTGGTTCCGGCATGCGCGACAGGTGATTTCGGAGTGTCCGCCAGGTGGTTCTGGCGTACCCGGCAGGTGATTTTGGCGTGTCCGGCAGGTGTTTCTGGCGAGTCGAGCAGGTGGCTCCGGCATGCTCGGCAGGTGCTTCCGGCGTCTCCGGCACGTGGTTCTGGTGTGTCTGAGAGCTGGTTCCGGCATGTCCGGCAGATGATTCCGGAGTGTCCGCCAAGTGGTTCTGGCATAACCGGCTGGTGATTTGGGCATGTGATGTAGGTGGTTCCGGCGAGTCGAGCAGGTGGCTCCGGCGTGCTCGGCAGGTTGTTCAGACGGGTCTGGCAGGTGTTTTCCGTCTGTTCGGGGTGTGGTTCCAGCATCTCATGCACATGGTTCTGGCACGTCTGAGATGTGGTTCCGGCCGGCCCGACAGGTGTTTCCACAGTGTCCGCCAAGTGGTGCTGGCGTAGTTGGCAGGTGATTTTGGCATGACCGGCGGGTGGTTCCAGCAAGCCCGGCAGGTGATTCCGAAGTGTTCCCCAACTGGTTGTGGCGTAGCCGGCAGGTGATTTTTGCGTGTCCGGCAGGTGGTTCTGGCGAGTCGAGCAGGTGGTTCCGGCGTGCTCGGCAGGTGCTTCCGGGGTCATTGGCACGTGGTTCTGGCATATCTGAGAGGTGGTTCCGGCATGCCCGGCAGGTGATTCCGGAGTGTTCGCCAAGTGTTTCCGGCATAGTCAGCAGGTGATTTTGCATGTCCAGCGGTCGTTCCGGCGGGTCGAGCCGGTGGTACCGGCGTGTCCGGCAGGTGGTTCCGGTCTGTCCGGCAGGTGGTTCTGTGGTGTCCGGCACGAGGTTCAGTCTGAGAGGCTGTGCCGGCATGCCCCTCACGTGATTCCGGCTTGTCCCCGAAGTGGTGCTGGTGTAGCGGGCAGGTGATTTTGGCGTGTCCGGCAGGTGGTTCAGGCGAGTTGAGCAGGTGGTTGCGACGTGCTCGGCAGGTGCTTCCGGCGTCTCCGGCACGCGTTTCTGGCACATCTGACTGGTGGTTCCGGCATGCCCAAAAGTTGATTCCTGTCTGTCCGGTAGGTGGTTCCGACGTGCACGGCACGTGGTTCTGGTACGTCTCAGAGGTGGTTGCGTATGCCCAACAGGTGATTCCGGACTGTCCGCCACGTGCTTCTGGCACGTCTGAGAGGTGGTTCCAACATGCCCGGCAGGTCATTTCGGAGAGTCGTCCAAGGGGTTCTGGCGTAGCCCGCAGGTGATTTTGGCGTGTCCGGCAGGTGGTTCCGCCGTGCTCGGCAGGTGGTTCAGGCATGGCCGTCACGTGGTTCCAGACTGTCCAGGACGTGTTTCCAGCTTCTCCGGCAGGTGGTTCTGGTACGTCTGAGAGGTGGTTCCGCCATGGCTGGCAGGTGATCCCGGACTGTCCCCCAGGTGGTTCTGGCATAGCCAGCAGTTGATATTGGCCTGTCCGGCAGGTGGTTCCAGAGAGTCGAACAGGTGGCTCCGGCATTCTTGGCATGTGGTTCCGGTCTGTCCGGTAGGTGTTTCCGGCGTGTCCGGCACGTGCTTCCGGCACGTCTGAGAGGTGGTTCCGGCATGCGCGACAGGTGATTCCGGAGTGTCCGCCAGGTGGTTCTGGCAAACCCGGCAGGTGATTTTGGCGTGTCCGGCAGGTGTTTCTGGCGAGTCGAGCAGGTGGCTCCGGCATGCTCGGCAGGTGCTTCCGGCGTCTCCGGCACTTGGTTCTGGTGTGTCTGAGAGCTGGTTCCGGCATGTCCGGCAGATGATTCCGGAGTGTCCGCCAAGTGGTTCTGGCATACCCAGCAGGTGATTTTGGCGTGTCAGGGAGGTGGTACCGGTGAGTCGAGCAGGTGGTTCCGGCGTGCTCAGCAGGTGGTTCAGGCGGTTCTGGCAGGTGGTATCCGTCTGTTCGGGGTGTGGTTCCAGCATCTCATGAACACGTTTCTGGCACGTCTGAGATGTTTTTCCAGCCGGCCCGACAGGTGTTTCCGCAGTGTCCGCCAAGCGGTTCTGGCGTAGCTGGCAGGTTATTTTGGCATGACCGGCAGGTGGTTCCAGCAAGCCTGGCAGGTGATTCCAAAGTGTTCACCAACTGGTTGTGGCGTAGCCGGCAGGTGATTTTTGCGTGATCGGCAGGTGGTTCTGGCGAGTCGAGCAGGTGGTTCCGGCGTGCTCGGCTGGTGCTTCCGGGGTCATTGGCACGGGGTTCTGGCATGTCTGAGAGGTGGTTCCTGCATGCCCGGCAAGTGATTCCGGAGTGTTCGCCAAGTGGTTCTGGCATAGTCGGCAGGTGATTTTGGCATGTCCGGCAGGTGGTTCAGGCGAGTTGAGCAGGTGGTTCCAACGTGCTTGGCAGGTGCTTCCGGCGTCTCCGGCACGTGTTTCTGGCACATCTGACAGGTGGTTCCGGCATGCCCGAAAGGTGATTCCGGTCTGTCCGGTAGGTGGTTCCAGCCTGCACGGCATGTGGTTCTGGTACGTCTCAGAGGTGGTTGCGCATGCCCAACAGGTGATTCCGGACTGTCCGCCACATGGTTCTGGCACGTCTGAGAGGTGGTTCCGGCATGCCCGGCAGGTGATTCCGGAGTGTTCGCCAAGTGTTTCCGGCGTAGCCGGCAGGTGATTTTGCATGTCCAGCGGTCGTTCCGGCGGGTCGAGCCGGTGGTTCCGGCGTGCCAGGCAGGTGGTTCCGGTCTGTCCGGCAGGTGGTTCTGTGGTGTCCGGCACGAGGTTCAGTCTGAGAGGCTGTGCCGGCATGCCCCTCACGTGATTCCGGCTTGTCCCCGAAGTGGTGCTGGTGTAGCGGGCAGGTGATTTTGGCGTGTCCGGCAGGTGGTTCAGGCGAGTTGAGCAGGTGGTTGCGACGTGCTCGGCAGGTGCTTCCGGCGTCTCCGGCACGCGTTTCTGGCACATCTGAGTGGTGGTTCCGGCATGCCCGAAAGGTGATTCCGGTCTGTCCGGTAGGTGGTTCGAGCCTGCACGGCATGTGGTTCTGGTACGTCTCAGAGGTGGTTGCGCATGCCCAACAGGTGATTCCGGACTGTCCGCCACATGGTTCTGGCACGTCTGAGAGGTGGTTCCAACATGCCCGGCAGGTCATTTCGGAGAGTCGTCCAAGTGGTTTTGGCGTAGCCCGCAGGTGATTTTGGCGTGTCCGGCAGGTGGTTCCGCCGTGCTCGGCAGGTGGTTCAGGCATGGCCGTCACGTGGTTCCAGTCTGTCCAGGACGTGTTTCCAGCTTCTCCGGAAGGTGGTTCTGGTACGTGTGAGAGGTGGTTCCGCCATGGCTGGCAGGTGATCCCGGACTGTCCCCCAGGTGGTTCTGGCATAGCCAGCAGTTGATATTGGCCTGTCCGGCAGGTGGTTCCAGCGAGTCGAACAGGTGGCTCCGGCGTGCTCGGCAGGTGGTTCCGGTGTGTCCGGTAGGTGATTCCGGCGTGTCCGGCACGTGCTTCCGGCACGTCTGAGAGGTGGTTCCGGCATGCGCGACAGGTGATTTCAGAGTGTCCGCCAGGTGGTTCCGGCGTACCCGGCAGGTGATTTTGGCGTGTCCGGCAGGTGTTTCTGGCGAGTCGAGCAGGTGGCTCCGGCATGCTCGGCAGGTGCTTCCGGCGTCTCCGGCACTTGGTTCTGGTGTGTCTGAGAGCTGGTTCCGGCATGTCCGGCAGATGATTCCGGAGTGTCCGCCAAGTGGTTCTGGCATACCCAGCAGGTGATTTTGGCGTGTCAGGGAGGTGGTACCGGTGAGTCGAGCAGGTGGTTCCGGCGTGCTCAGCAGGAGGTTCAGGCGGTTCTGGCAGGTGGTATCCGTCTGTTCGGGGTGTGGTTCCAGCATCTCATGAACACGTTTCTGGCACGTCTGAGATGTGGTTCCAGCCGGCCCGACAGGTGTTTCCGCAGTGTCCGGCAAGCGGTTCTGGCGTAGTTGGCAGGTGATTTTGGCATGACTGGCAGGTGGTTCCAGCAAGCCTGGCAGGTGATTCCAAAGTGTTCACCAACTGGTTGTGGCGTAGCCGGCAGGTGATTTTTGCGTGATCGGCAGGTGGTTCTGGCGAGTCGAGCAGGTGGTTCCGGCGTGCTCGGCTGGTGCTTCCGGGGTCATTGGCACGGGGTTCTGGCATGTCTGAGAGGTGGTTCCTGCATGCCCGGCAAGTGATTCCGGAGTGTTCGCCAAGTGGTTCTGGCATAGTCGGCAGGTGATTTTGGCATGTCCGGCAGGTGGTTCAGGCGAGTTGAGCAGGTGGTTCCAACGTGCTTGGCAGGTGCTTCCGGCGTCTCCGGCACGTGTTTCTGGCACATCTGACAGGTGGTTCCGGCATGCCCGAAAGGTGATTCCGGTCTGTCCGGTAGGTGGTTCAGGCCTGCACGGCATGTGGTTCTGGTACGTCTCAGAGGTGGTTGCGCATGCCCAACAGGTGATTCCGGACTGTCCGCCACATGGTTCTGGCACGTCTGAGAGGTGGTTCCAACATGCCCCGCACGTCATTTAGGAGAGTTGTCCAAGAGGTTCTGGCGTAGCCCGCAGGTGATTTTGGCGTGTCAGGCAGGTGGTTCCGCCGTGCTCGGCAGGTGGTTCAGGCATGGCCGTCACGTGGTTCCAGTCTGTCCAGGACGTGTTTCCAGCTTCTCCGGCAGGTGGTTCTGGTGCGTCTGAGAGGTGGTTCCGCCATGGCTGGCAGGTGATCCCGGACCTTCCCCCAGGTGGTTCTGGCATAGCCAGCAGTTGATATTGGCCTGTCCGGCAGGTGGTTCCAGCGAGTCGAACAGGTGGCTCCGGCGTGCTCGGCAGGTGCTTCCGGTCTGTCCGGTAGGTGATTCCGGCGTGTCCAGCACGTGCTTCCGGCACGTCTGAGAGGTGGTTCCGGCATGCGCGACAGGTGATTTCGGAGTGTCCGCCAGGTGGTTCTGGCGTACCCGGCAGGTGATTTTGGCGTGTCCGGCAGGTGTTTCTGGCGAGTCGAGCAGTTGACTCCGGCATGCTCATCCGGTGCTTCCGGCGTCTCCGGCACGTGGTTCTGGTGTGTCTGAGAGCTGGTTCCGGCATGTCCGGCAGATGATTCCGGAGTGTCCGCCAAGTGGTTCTGGCATACCCGGCTGGTGATTTGGGCATGTCAGGTAGGTGGTTCTGGCGAGTCGAGCAGGTGGCTCCAGCGTGCTCTGCAGGTTGTTCAGTCGGGTCTGGCAGGTGGTATCCGTCTGTTCGGGGTGTGGTTCCAGCATCTCATGAACACGTTTCCGGCACGTCTGAGATGTGCTTCCGGCCGGCCCGACAGGTGTTTCCGCAGTGTCCGCCAAGCGGTTCTGGCATAGTTGGCAGGTGATTTTGGCATGACCGGCAGGTGGTTCCAGCAAGCCTGGCAGGTGATTCCAAAGTGTTCACCAACTGGTTGTGGCGTAGCCGGCAGGTGATTTTTGCGTGATCGGCAGGTGGTTCTGGCGAGTCGAGCAGGTGGTTCCGGCGTGCTCGGCTGGTGCTTCCGGGGTCATTGGCACGGGGTTCTGGCATGTCTGAGAGGTGGTTCCTGCATGCCCGGCAAGTGATTCCGGAGTGTTCGCCAAGTGGTTCTGGCATAGTCGGCAGGTGATTTTGGCATGTCCGGCAGGTGGTTCAGGCGAGTTGAGCAGGTGGTTCCAACGTGCTTGGCAGGTGCTTCCGGCGTCTCCGGCACGTGTTTCTGGCACATCTGACAGGTGGTTCCGGCATGCCCGAAAGGTGATTCCGGTCTGTCCGGTAGGTGGTTCCAGCCTGCACGGCATGTGGTTCTGGTACGTCTCAGAGGTGGTTGCGCATGCCCAACAGGTGATTCCGGACTGTCCGCCACATGGTTCTGGCACGTCTGAGAGGTGGTTCCGGCATGCCCGGCAGGTCATCCCAGAGAGTCCTCCAAGTGGTTCTGGCATAACACGCAGGTGATTTTGGCGTGTCTGGCAGGTTGTTCCGTTGTGCTTGGCAGGTGGTTCAGGCTTGGCCGGCAGGTGGTTCCAGACTGTCCAGGACGTGTTTCCAGCTTCTCCGGCAGGTGGTTCTGGTACGTCTGAGAGGTGGTTCCGCCATGGCTGGCAGGTGATTCCGGACCGTCCCCCAGGTGGTTCTGGCATAGCCAGCAGTTGATATTGGCCTGTCCGGCAGGTGGTTCCAGCGAGTCGAACAGGTGGCTCCGGCGTGCTCGGCAGGTGGTTCCGGTCTGTCCGGTAGGTGATTCCGGCGTGTCCGGCACGTGCTTCCGGGACGTCTGAGAGGTGGTTCCGGCATGCGCGACAGGTGATTTCGGAGTGTCCGCCAGGTGGTTCTGGCGTACCCGGCAGGTGATTTTGGCGTGTCCGGCAGGTGTTTCTGGCGAGTCGAGCAGGTGGCTCCGGCATGCTCGGCAGGTGCTTCCGGCGTCTCCGGCACGTGGTTCTGGTGTGTCTGAGAGCTGGTTCCGGCATGTCCGGCAGATGATTCCGGAGTGTCCGCCAAGTGGTTCTGGCATAACCGGCTGGTGATTTGGGCATGTGATGTAGGTGGTTCCGGCGAGTCGAGCAGGTGGCTCCGGCGTGCTCGGCAGGTTGTTCAGACGGGTCTGGCAGGTGTTTTCCGTCTGTTCGGGGTGTGGTTCCAGCATCTCATGCACATGGTTCTGGCACGTCTGAGATGTGGTTCCGGCCGGCCCGACAGGTGTTTCCACAGTGTCCGCCAAGTGGTGCTGGCGTAGTTGGCAGGTGATTTTGGCATGACCGGCGGGTGGTTCCAGCAAGCCCGGCAGGTGATTCCGAAGTGTTCCCCAACTGGTTGTGGCGTAGCCGGCAGGTGATTTTTGCGTGTCCGGCAGGTGGTTCTGGCGAGTCGAGCAGGTGGTTCCGGCGTGCTCGGCAGGTGCTTCCGGGGTCATTGGCACGTGGTTCTGGCATATCTGAGAGGTGGTTCCGGCATGCCCGGCAGGTGATTCCGGAGTGTTCGCCAAGTGTTTCCGGCATAGTCAGCAGGTGATTTTGCATGTCCAGCGGTCGTTCCGGCGGGTCGAGCCGGTGGTACCGTCGTGTCCGGCAGGTGGTTCCGGTCTGTCCGGCAGGTGGTTCTGTGGTGTCCGGCACGAGGTTCAGTCTGAGAGGCTGTGCCGGCATGCCCCTCACGTGATTCCGGCTTGTCCCCGAAGTGGTGCTGGTGTAGCGGGCAGGTGATTTTGGCGTGTCCGGCAGGTGGTTCAGGCGAGTTGAGCAGGTGGTTGTGACGTGCTCGGCAGGTGCTTCCGGCGTCTCCGGCACGCGTTTCTGGCACATCTGACTGGTGGTTCCGGCATGCCCAAAAGTTGATTCCTGTCTGTCCGGTAGGTGCTTCCGGCGTCTCCGGCACGTGGTTCTGGTGTGTCTGAGAGCTGGTTCCGGCATGTCCGGCAGATGATTCCGGAGTGTCCGCCAAGTGGTTCTGGCATACCCAGCAGGTGATTTTGGCGTGTCAGGGAGGTGGTACCGGTGAGTCGAGCAGGTGGTTCCGGCATGCTCAGCAGGTGGTTCAGGCGGTTCTGGCAGGTGGTATACGTCTGTTCGGGGTGTGGTTCCAGCATCTCATGAACACGTTTCTGGCACGTCTGAGATGTGGTTCCAGCGGGCCCGACAGGTGTTTCCGCAGTGTCCGCCAAGCGGTTCTGGCGTAGTTGGCAGGTGATTTTGGCATGACTGGCAGGTGGTTCCAGCAAGCCTGGCAGGTGATTCCAAAGTGTTCACCAACTGGTTGTGGCGTAGCCGGCAGGTGATTTTTGCGTGATCGGCAGGTGGTTCTGGCGAGTCGACAGGTGGTTCCGGCGTGCTCGGCTGGTGCTTCCGGGGTCATTGGCACAGGGTTCAGGCATGTCTGAGAGGTGGTTCCTGCATGCCCGGCAAGTGATCCCGGAGTGTTCGCCAAGTGGTTCTGGCATAGTCGGCAGGTGATTTTGGCATGTCCGGCAGGTGGTTCAGGCGAGTTGAGCAGGTGGTTCCAACGTGCTTGGCAGGTGCTTCCGGCGTCTACGGCACGTGTTTCTGGCACATCTGACAGGTGGTTCCGGCATGCCCGAAAGGTGATTCCGGTCTGTCCGGTAGGTGGTTCCAGCCTGCACGGCATGTGGTTCTGGTACGTCTCAGAGGTGGTTGCGCATGCCCAACAGGTGATTCCGGACTGTCCACCACATGGTTCTGGCACGTCTGAAGGTGGTTCCGGCATGCCTGGCAGGTCATCCCAGAGAGTCCTCCAAGTGGTTCTGGCATATCACGCAGGTGATTTTGGCGTGTCTGGCAGGTTGTTCCGTTGTGCTTGGCAGGTGGTTCAGGCTTGGCCGGCAGGTGGTTCCAGACTGTCCAGGACGTGTTTCCAGCTTCTGCGACAGGTGGTTCTGGTACGTCTGAGAGGTGGTTCCGCCATGGCTGGCAGGTGATTCCGGACCGTCCCCCAGGTGGTTCTGGCATAGCCAGCAGTTGATATTGGCCTGTCCGGCAGGTGGTTCCAGCGAGTCGAACAGGTGGCTCCGGCGTGCTCGGCAGGTGGTTCCGGTCTGTCCGGTAGGTGATTCCGGTGTGTCCGGCACGTGCTTCCGGCACGTCTGAGAGGTGGTTCCGGCATGCGCGACAGGTGGTTTCGGAGTGTCCGCCAGGTGGTTCTGGCGTACCCGGCAGGTGATTTTGGCGTGTCCGGCAGGTGTTTCTGGCAAGTCGAGCAGGTGGCTCCGGCATGCTCGGCAGGTGCTTCCGGCGTCTCCGGCACGTGGTTCTGGTGTGTCTGAGAGCTGGTTCCGGCATGTCCGGCAGATGATTCCGGAGTGTCCGCCAAGTGGTTCTGGCATACCCGGCTGGTGCTTTGGGCATGTCAGGTAGGTGGTTCCGGTGAGTCGAGCAGGTGGCTCCGGCGTGCTCGGCAGGTTGTTCAGACGGGTCTGGCAGGTGTTTTCCGTCTGTTCGGGGTGTGGTTCCAGCATCTCATGCACATGGTTCTGGCACGTCTGAGATGTGGTTCCGGCCGGCCCGACAGGTGTTTCCACAGTGTCCGCCAAGTGGTACTGGCGTAGTTGGCAGGTGATTTTGGCATTACCGGCAGGTGGTTCCAGCAAGCCCGGCAGGTGATTCCGAAGTGTTCCCCAACTGGTTGTGGCGTAGCCGGCAGGTGATTTTTGCGTGTCCGGCAGGTGGTTCTGGCGAGTCGACCAGGTGGTTCCGGCGTGCTCGGCAGGTGCTTCCGGGGTCATTGGCACGTGGTTCTGGCATATCTGAGAGGTGGTTCCGGCATGCCCGGCAGGTGATTCCGGAGTGTTCGCCAAGTGTTTCCGGCGTAGCCGGCAGGTGATTTTGCATGTCCAGCGGTCGTTCCGGCGGGTCGAGCCGGTGGTTCCGGCGTGTCCGGCAGGTGGTTCCGGTGTGTCCGGCAGGTGGTTCTGTGGTGTCCGGCACGAGGTTCAGTCTGAGAGGCTGTGCCGGCATGCCCCTCACGTGATTCCGGCTTGTCCCCGAAGTGGTGCTGGTGTAGCGGGCAGGTGATTTTGGCGTGTCCGGCAGGTGGTTCAGGCGAGTTGAGCAGGTGGTTGCGACGTGCTCGGCAGGTGCTTCCGGCGTCTCCGGCACGTGTTTCTGGCACATCTGACTGGTGGTTCCGGCATGCCCAAAAGTTGATTCCGGTCTGTCCGGTAGGTGGTTCCGGCGTGCACGGCACGTGGTTCTGGTACGTGTCAGAGGTGGTTGCGTATGCCCAACAGGTGATTCCGGACTGTCCGCCACGTGCTTCTGGCACGTCTGAGAGGTGGTTCCAACATGCCCGGCAGGTCATTTGGCAGAGTCGTCCAAGTGGTTCTGGCGTAGCCCGCAGGTGATTTTGGCGTGTCCGGAAGGTGGTTCCGCCGTGCTCGGCAGGTGGTTCAGGCATGGCCGTCACGTGGTTCCAGTCTGTCCAGGACGTGTTTCCAGCTTCTCCGGCAGGTGGTTCTGGTACGTCTGAGAGGTGGTTCCGCCATGGCTGGCAGGTGATCCCGGACTGTCCCCCAGGTGGTTCTGGCATAGCCAGCAGTTGATATTGGCCTGTCCGGCAGGTGGTTCCAGCGAGTCGAACAGGTGGCTCCGGCGTTCTTGGCAGGTGGTTCCGGTCTGTCCGGTAGGTGTTTCCGGCGTGTCTGGCACGTGCTTCCGGCACGTCTGAGAGGTGGTTCCGGCATGCGCGGCAGGTGATTCCGTAGTGTCCGACAGGTGGTTCTGGCATACCCGGCAGGTGATTTTGGCGTGTCCGGCATGTGTTTCTGGCGAGTCGAGAGGGGGCTCCGGCATGCTCGGCAGGTGCTTCCGGCGTCTCCGGCACTTGGTTCTGGTGTGTCTGAGAGCTGGTTCCGGCATGTCCGGCAGATGATTCCGGAGTGTCCGCCAAGTGGTTCTGGCATACCCAGCGGGTGATTTTGGCGTGTCAGGGAGGTGGTACCGGTGAGTCGAGCAGGTGGTTCCGGCGTGCTCAGCAGGTGGTTCAGGCGGTTCTGGCAGGTGGTATCCGTCTGTTCGGGGTGTGGTTCCAGCATCTCATGAACACGTTTCTGGCACGTCTGAGATGTGGTTCCAGCCGGCCCGACTGGTGTTTCCGCAGTGTCCGCCAAGCGGTTCTGGCGTAGTTGGCAGGTGATTTTGGCATGACTGGCAGGTGGTTCCAGCAAGCCTGGAAGGCGATTCCAAAGTGTTCACCAACTGGTTGTGGCGTAGCCGGCAGGTGATTTTTGCGTGATCGGCAGGTGGTTCTGGCGAGTCGAGCAGGTGGTTCCGGCGTGCTCGGCTGGTGCTTCCGGGGTCATTGGCACGGGGTTCTGGCATGTCTGAGAGGTGGTTCCTGCATGCCCGGCAAGTGATTCTGGAGTGTTCGCCAAGTGGTTCTGGCACAGTCGGCAGGTGATTTTGGCATGTCCGGCAGGTGGTTCAGGCGAGTTGAGCAGGTGGTTCCAACGTGCTTGGCAGGTGCTTCCGGCGTCTCCGGCACGTGTTTCTGGCACATCTGGCAGGTGGTTCCGGCATGCCCGAAAGGTGATTCCGGTCTGTCCGGTAGGTGGTTCCAGCCTGCACGGCATGTGGTTCTGGTACGTCTCAGAGGTGGTTGCGCATGCCCAACAGGTGATTCCGGACTGTCCGCCGCATGGTTCTGGCACGTCTGAGAGGTGGTTCCGGCATGCCCGGCAGGTCATCCCAGAGAGTCCTCCAAGTGGTTCTGGCATAACACGCAGGTGATTTTGGCGTGTCTGGCAGGTGGTTCCGTTGTGCTTGGCAGGTGGTTCAGGCTTGGCCGGCAGGTGGTTCCAGACTGTCCAGGACGTGTTTCCAGCTTCTCCGGCAGGTGGTTCTGGTACGTCTGAGAGGTGGTTCCGCCATGGCTGGCAGGTGATTCCGGACCGTCCCCCAGGTGGTTCTGGCATAGCCAGCAGTTGATATTGGCCTGTCCGGCAGGTGGTTCCAGCGAGTCGAACAGGTGGCTCCGGTGTGCTCGGCAGGTGGTTCCGGTCTGTCCGGTAGGTGATTCCGGCGTGTCCGGCACGTGCTTCCGGCACGTCTGAGAGGTGGTTCCGGCATGCGCGACAGGTGGTTTCGGAGTGTCCGCCAGGTGGTTCTGGCGTACCCCGCAGGTGATTTTGGCGTGTCCGGCAGGTGTTTCTGGCGAGTTGAGCAGGTGGCTCCGGCATGCTCCGCAGGTGCTTCCGGCGTCTCCGGCACGTGGTTCTGGTGTGTCTGATGGCTGGTTCCGGCATGTCCGGCAGATGATTCCGGAGTGTCCGCCAAGTGGTTCTGGCATACCAGGCTGGTGCTTTGGGCATGTCAGGTAGGTGGTTCCGGCGAGTCGAGCAGGTGGCTCCGGCGTGCTCGGCAGGTTGTTCAGACGGGTGTGGCAGGTGCTTTCCGTCTGTTCGGGGTGTGGTGCCAGCATCTCATGCACATGGTTCTGGCACGTCTGAGATGTGGTTCCGGCCGGCCCGACAGGTGTTTCCACAGTGTCCGCCAAGTGGTACTGGCGTAGTTGGCAGGTGATTTTGGCATGACCGGCAGGTGATTCCGAAGTGTTCCCCAACTGGTTGTGGCGTAGCCGGCAGGTGATTTTTGCGTGTCCGGCAGGTGGTTCTGGCGAGTCGAGCAGGTGGTTCCGGCGTGCTCGGCAGGTGCTTCCGGGGTCATTGGCACGTGGTTCTGGCATATCTGAGAGGTGGTTCCGGCATGCCCGGCAGGTGATTCCGGAGTGTTCGCCAAGTGTTTCCGGCGTAGCCGGCAGGTGATTTTGCATGTCCAGCGGTCGTTCCGGCTGTTCGAGCCGGTGGTACCGGCGTGTCCGGCAGGTGGTTCCGGTCTGTCCGGCAGGTGGTTCTGTGGTGTCCGGCACGAGGTTCAGTCTGAGAGGCTGTGCCGGCATGCCCCTCACGTGATTCCGGCTTGTCCCCGAAGTGGTGCTGGTGTAGCGGGCAGGTGATTTTGGCGTGTCCGGCAGGTGGTTCAGGCGAGTTGAGCAGGTGGTTGTGACGTGCTCGGCAGGTGCTTCCGGCGTCTCCGGCACGTGTTTCTGGCACATCTGACTGGTGGTTCCGGCATGCCCAAAAGTTGATTCCGGTCTGTCCGGTAGCTGGTTCCGGCGTGCACGGCACGTGGTTCAGGTACGTGTCAGAGGTGGTTGCGTATGCCCAACAGGTGATTCCGGACTGTCCGCCACGTGCTTCTGGCACGTCTGAGAGGTGGTTCCAACATGCCCGGCAGGTCATTTCGGAGAGTCGTCCAAGTGGTTCTGGCGTAGCCCGCAGGTGATTTTGGCGTGTCCGGCAGGTGGTTCCGCCCTGCTCGGCAGGTGGTTCAGGCATGGCCGTCACGTGGTTCCAGTCTGTCCAGGACGTGTTTCCAGCTTCTCCGGCAGGTGGTTCTGGTACGTCTGAGAGGTGGTTCCGCCATGGCTGGCAGGTGATCCCGGACTGTCCCCCAGGTGGTTCTGGCATAGCCAGCAGTTGATATTGGCCTGTCCGGCAGGTGGTTCCAGCGAGTCGAACAGGTGGCTCCGGCGTTCTTGGCAGGTGGTTCCGGTCTGTCCGGTAGGTGTTTCCGGCGTGTCTGGCACGTGCTTCCGGCACGTCTGAGAGGTGGTTCCGGCATGCGTGGCAGGTGATTCCGTAGTGTCCGCCAGGTGGTTCTGGCGTACCCGGCAGGTGATTTTGGCGTGTCCGGCAGGTGTTTCTGGCGAGTCGAGCAGGTGGCTCTGGCATGCTCGGCAGGTGCTTCCGGCGTCTCCGGCACTTGGTTCTGGTGTGTCTGAGAGCTGGTTCCGGCATGTCCGGCAGATGATTCCGGAGTGTCCGCCAAGTGGTTCTGGCATACCCAGCGGGTGATTTTGGCGTGTCAGGGAGGTGGTACCGGTGAGTCGAGCAGGTGGTTCCGGCGTGCTCAGCAGGTGGTTCAGGCGGTTCTGGCAGGTGGTATCCGTCTGTTCGGGGTGTGGTTCCAGCGTCTCATGAACACGTTTCTGGCACGTCTGAGATGTGGTTCCAGCCGGCCCGACAGGTGTTTCCTCAGTGTCCGCCAAGCGGTTCTGGCGTAGTTGGCAGGTGATTTTGGCATGACTGGCAGGTGGTTCCAGCAAGCCTGGCAGGTGATTCCAAAGTGTTCACCAACTGGTTGTGGCGTAGCCGGCAGGTGATTTTTGCGTGATCGGCAGGTGATTCTGGCGAGTCGAGCAGGTGGTTCCGGCGTGCTCGGCTGGTGCTTCCGGGGTCATTGGCACGGGGTTCTGGCATGTCTGAGAGGTGGTTCCTGCATGCCCGGCAAGTGATTCCGGAGTGTTCGCCAAGTGGTTCTGGCATAGTCGGCAGGTGATTTTGGCATGTCCGGCAGGTGGTTCAGGCGAGTTGAGCAGGTGGTTCCAACGTGCTTGGCAGGTGCTTCCGGCGTCTCCGGCACGTGTTTCTGGCACATCTGACAGGTGGTTGCGGCATGCCCGAAAGGTGATTCCGGTCTGTCCGGTAGGTGGTTCCAGCCTGCACGGCATGTGGTTCTGGTACGTCTCAGAGGTGGTTGCGCATGCCCAACAGGTGATTCCGGACTGTCCGCCACATGGTTCTGGCACGTCTGAGAGGTGGTTCCGGCATGCCCGGCAGGTCATCCCAGAGAGTCCTCCAAGTGGTTCTGGCATAACACGCAGGTGATTTTGGCGTTTCTGGCAGGTTGTTCCGTTGTGCTCGGCAGGTGGTTCAGGCTTGGCCGGCAGGTGGTTCCAGACTGTCCAGGACGTGTTTCCAGCTTCTCCGGCAGGTGGTTCTGGTACGTCTGAGAGGTGGTTCCGCCATGGCTGGCAGGTGATTCCGGACCGTCCCCCAGGTGGTTCTGGCATAGCCAGCAGTTGATATTGGCCTGTCCGGCAGGTGGTTCCAGCGAGTCGAACAGGTGGCTCCGGCGTGCTCGGCAGGTGGTTCCGGTCTGTCCGGTAGGTGATTCCGGCGTGTCCGGCACGTGCTTCCGGCACGTCTGAGAGGTGGTTCCGGCATGCGCGACAGGTGGTTTCGGAGTGTCCGCCAGGTGGTTCTGGCGTACCCCGCAGGTGATTTTGGCGTGTCCGGCAGGTGTTTCTGGCGAGTCGAGCAGGTGGCTCCGGCATGCTCGGCAGGTGCTTCCGGCGTCTCCGGCACTTGGTTCTGGTGTGTCTGAGAGCTGGTTCCGGCATGTCCGGCAGATGATTCCGGAGTGTCCGCCAAGTGGTTCTGGCATACCCAGCAGGTGATTTTGGCGTGTCAGGGAGGTGGTACCGGTGAGTCGAGCAGGTGGTTCCGGCGTGCTCAGCAGGTGGTTCAGGCGGTTCTGGCAGGTGGTATCCGTCTGTTCGGGGTGTGGTTCCAGCATCTCATGAACACGTTTCTGGCACGTCTGAGATGTTTTTCCAGCCGGCCCAACAGGTGTTTCCGCAGTGTCCGCCAAGCGGTTCTGGCGTAGTTGGCAGGTGATTTTGGCATGACCGGCAGGTGGTTCCAGCAAGCCTGGCAGGTGATTCCAAATTGTTCACCAACTGATTGTGGGGTAGCCGGCAGGTGATTTTTGCCTGATCGGCAGGTGGTTCTGGCGAGTCGAGCAGGTGGTTCCGGCGTGCTCGGCTGGTGCTTCCGGGGTCATTGGCACGGGGTTCTGGCATGTCTGAGAGGTGGTTCCTGCATGCCCGGCAAGTGATTCCGGAGTGTTCGCCAAGTGGTTCTGGCATAGTCGGCAGGTGATTTTGGCATGTCCGGCAGGTGGTTCAGGCGAGTTGAGCAGGTGCTTCCAACGTGCTTGGCAGGTGCTTCCGGCGTCTCCGGCACGTGTTTCTGGCACATCTGACAGGTGGTTCCGGCATGCCCGAAAGGTGATTCCGGTCTGTCCGGTAGGTGGTTCCAGCCTGCACGGCATGTGGTTCTGGTACGTCTCAGAGGTGGTTGTGCATGCCCAACTGGTGATTCCGGACTGTCCGCCACATGGTTCTGCCACGTCTGAGAGGTGGTTCCGGCATGCCCGGCAGGTCATCCCAGAGAGTCCTCCAAGTGGTTCTGGCATAACACGCAGGTGATTTTGGCGTGTCTGGCAGGTTGTTCCGTTGTGCTTGGCAGGTGGTTCAGGCTTGGACGGCAGGTGGTTCCAGACTGTCCAGGACGTGTTTCCAGCTTCTCCGGCAGGTGGTTCTGGTACGTCTGAGAGGTGGTTCCGCCATGGCTGGCAGGTGATTCCGGACCGTCCCCCAGGTGGTTCTGGCATAGCCAGCAGTTGATATTGGCCTGTCCGGCAGGTGGTTCCAGCGAGTCGAACAGGTGGCTCCGGCGTGCTCGGCAGGTGGTTCCGGTCTGTCCGGTAGTTGATTCCGGCGTGTCCGGCACGTGCTTCCGGCACGTCTGAGAGGTGGTTCCGGCATGCGCGACAGGTGATTTCAGAGTGTCCGCCAGGTGGTTCTGGCGTACCCGGCAGGTGATTTTGGCGTGTCCAGCAGGTGTTTCTGGCGAGTCGAGCAAGATGCTCCGGCATGCTCGGCAGGTGCTTCCGGCGTCTCCGGCACGTGGTTCTGGTGTGTCTGAGAGCTGGTTCCGGCATGTCCGGCAGATGATTGCGGAGTGTCCGCCAAATGGTTCTGGCATACCCGGCTGGTGATTTGGGCATGTCAGGTAGGTGGTTCCGGCGAGTCGAGCAGGTGGCTCCGGCGTGCTCGGCAGGCTGTTCAGACGGGTCTGGCAGGTGTTTTCCGTCTGTTCCGGCTGTGGTTCCAGCATCTCATGCACATGGTTCTGGCACATCTGAGATGTGGTTCCGGCCGGCCCGACAGGTGTTTCCACAGTGTCCGCCAAGTGGTACTGGCGTAGTTGGCAGGTGATTTTGGCATGACCGGCAGGTGGTTCCAGCAAGCCCGGCAGGTGATTCCGAAGTGTTCCCCATCTGGTTGTGGCATAGCCGGCAGGTGATTTTTGCGTGTCCGGCAGGTGGTTCTGGCGAGTCGAGCAGGTGGTTCCGGCGTGCTCGGCAGGTGCTTCCGGGGTCATTGGCACGTGGTTCTGGCATATCTGAGAGGTGGTTCCGGCATGCCCGGCAGGTGATTCCGGAGTGTTCGCCAAGTGTTTCCGGCGTAGCCGTCAGGTGATTTTGCATGTCCAGTGGTCGTTCCGGCGGGTCGAGCCGGTGGTTCCGGCGTGTCCGGCAGGTGGTTCCGGTCTGTCCGGCAGGTGGTTCTGTGGTGTCCGGCACGAGGTTCAGTCTGAGAGGCTGTGCCGGCATGCCCCTCACGTGATTCCGGCTTGTCCGCGAAGTGGTGCTGGTGTAGCGGGCAGGTGATTTTGGCGTGTCCGGCAGGTGGTTCAGGCGAGTTGAGCAGGTGGTTGCGACGTGCTCGGCAGGTGCTTCCGGCGTCTCCGGCACGTGTTTCTGGCACATCTGACTGGTGGTTCCGGCATGCCCAAAAGTTGATTCCGGTCTGTCCGGTAGGTGGTTCCGGCGTGCACGGCACGTGGTTCTGGTACGTGTCAGAGGTGTTTGCGTATGCCCAACAGGTGATCCCGGACTGTCCGCCACGTGCTTCTGGCACGTCTGTGAGGTGGTTCCAACATGCCCGGCAGGTCATTTCGGAGAGTCGTCCAAGTGGTTCTGGCGTAGCCCGCAGGTGATTTTGGCGTGTCCGGCAGGTGGTTCCGCCGTGCTCGGCAGGTGGTTCAGGCATGGCCGTCACGTGGTTCCAGTCTGTCCAGGACGTGTTTCCAGCTTCTCCGGCAGGTGGTTCTGGTACGTCTGAGAGGTGGTTCCGCCATGGCTGGCAGGTGATCCCGGACTGTCCCCCAGGTGGTTCTGGCATAGCCAGCAGTTGATATTGGCCTGTCCGGCAGGTGGTTCCAGCCAGTCGAACAGGTGGCTCCGGCGTTCTTGGCAGGTGGTTCCGGTCTGTCCGGTAGGTGTTTCCGGCGTGTCTGGCACGTGCTTCCGGCACGTCTGAGAGGTGGTTCCGACATGCGCGGCACGTGATTCCGTAGTGTCCGCCAGGTGGTTCTGGCATACCCGGCAGGTGATTTTGGCGTGTCCGGCAGGTGTTTCTGGCGAGTCGAGCAGGTGGCTCCGGCATGCTCGGCAGGTGCTTCCGGCGTCTCCGGCACTTGGTTCTGTTGTGTCTGAGAGCTGGTTCCGGCATGTCCGGCAGATGATTCCGGAGTGTCCGCCAAGTGGTTCTGGCATACCCAGCAGGTGATTTTGGCGTGTCAGGGAGGTGGGACCGGTGAGTCGAGCAGGTGGTTCCGGCATGCTCAGCAGGTGGTTCAGGCGGTTCTGGCAGGTGGTATCCGTCTGTTTGGGGTGTGGTTCCAGCATCTCATGAACACGTTTCCGGCACGTCTGAGATGTTGTTCCGGCCGGCCCGACAGGTGTTTCCGCAGTGTCCGCCAAGCGGTTCTGGCGTAGTTGGCAGGTGATTTTGGCATGACTGGCAGGTGGTTCCAGCAAGCCTGGCAGGTGATTCCAAAGTGTTCACCAACAGGTTGTGGCGTAGCCGGCAGGTGATTTTTGCGTGATCGGCAGGTGGTTCTGGCAAGTCGAGCAGGTGGTTCAGGCGTGCTCGGCTGGTGCTTCCGGGGTCATTGGCACGGGGTTCTGGCATGTCTGAGAGGTGGTTCCTGCATGCCCGGCAAGTGATTCCGGAGTGTTCGCCAAGTGGTTCTGGCATAGTCGGCAGGTGATTTTGGCATGTCCGGCAGGTGGTTCAGGCGAGTTGAGCAGGTGGTTCCAACGTGCTTGGCAGGTGCTTCCGGCGTCTCCGGCACGTGTTTCTGGCACATCTGACAGGTGGTTCCGGCATGCCCGAAAGGTGATTCCGGTCTGTCCGGTAGCTGGATCCAGCCTGCACGGCATGTGGTTCTGGTACGTCTCAGAGGTGGTTGCGCATGCCCAACAGGTGATTCCGGACTGTCCGCCACATGGTTCTGGCACGTCTGAGAGGTGGTTCCGGCATGCCCGGCAGGTCATCCCAGAGAGTCCTCCAAGTGGTTCTGGCATAACACGCAGGTGATTTTGGCGTTTCTGGCAGGTTGTTCCGTTGTGCTCGGCAGGTGGTTCAGGCTTGGCCGGCAGGTGGTTCCAGACTGTCCAGGACGTGTTTCCAGCTTCTCCGGCAGGTGGTTCTGGTACGTCTGAGAGGTGGTTCCGCCATGGCTGGCAGGTGATTCCGGACCGTCCCCCAGGTGGTTCTGGCATAGCCAGCAGTTGATATTGGCCTGTCCGGCAGGTGGTTCCAGCGAGTCGAACAGGTGGCTCCGGCGTGCTCGGCAGGTGGTTCCGGTCTGTCCGGTAGGTGATTCCGGCGTGTCCGGCACGTGCTTCCGGCACGTCTGAGAGGTGGTTCCGGCATGCGCGACAGGTGATTTCGGAGTGTCCGCCAGGTGGTTCTGGCGTACCCGGCAGGTGATTTTGGCGTGTCCGGCAGGTGTTTCTGGCGAGTCGAGCAGGTGGCTCCGGCATGCTCGGCAGGTGCTTCCGGCGTCTCCGGCACGTGGTTCTGGTGTGTCTGAGAGCTGGTTCCGGCATGTCCGGTAGATGATTCCGGAGTGTCCGCCAAGTGGTTCTGGCATACCCGGCTGGTGATTTGGGCATGTCAGGTAGGTGGTTCCGGCGAGTCGAGCAGGTGGCTCCGGCGTGCTCGGCAGGTTGTTCAGACGGGTCTGGCAGGTGTTTTCCGTCTGTTCGGGGTGTGGTTCCAGCATCTCATGCACATGGTTCTGGCACGTCTAAGATCTGGTTCCGGCCAGCCCGACAGGTGTTTCCACAGTGTCCGCCAAGTGGTACTGGCGTAGTTGGCAGGTGATTTTGGCATGACCGGCAGGTGGTTCCAGCAAGCCCGGCAGGTGATTCCGAAGTGTTCCCCAACTGGTTGTGGCGTAGCCGGGAGGTGATTTTTGGGTGTCCGGCAGGGGGTTATGGCGAGTCGAGCAGGTGGTTCCGGCGTGCTCGGCAGGTGCTTCCGGGGTCATTGGCACGTGGTTCTGGCATATCTGAGAGGTGGTTCCGGCATGCCCGGCAGGTGATTCCGGAGTGTTCGCCAAGTGTTTCCGGCGTAGCCGGCAGGTGATTTTGCATGTCCAGCGGTCGTTCCGGCGGGTCGAGCCGGTGGTTCCGGCGTGTCCGGCAGGTGGTTCCGGTCTGTCCGGCAGGTGGTTCTGTGGTGTCCGGCACGAGGTTCAGTCTGAGAGGCTGTGCCGGCATGCCCCTCACGTGATTCCGGCTTGTCCCCGAAGTGGTGCTGGTGTAGCGGGCAGGTGATTTTGGCGTGTCCAGCAGGTGGTTCAGGCGAGTTGAGCAGGTGGTTGCGACGTGCTCGGCAGGTGCTTCCGGCGTCTCCGGCACGTGTTTCTGGCACATCTGACTGGTGGTTCCGGCATGCCCAAAAGTTGATTCCGGTCTGTCCGGTAGGTGGTTCTGGCGTGCACGGCACGTGGTTCTGGTCCGTGTCAGAGGTGGTTGCGTATGCCCAACAGGTGATTCCGGACTGTCTGCCACGTGCTTCTGGCACGTCTGAGAGGTGGTTCCAACATGCCCGGCAGGTCATTTCGGAGAGTCGTCCAAGTGGTTCTGGCGTAGCCCGCAGGTGATTTTGGCGTGTCCGGCAAGTGGTTCCGCCGTGCTAGGCAGGTGGTTCAGGCATGGCCGTCACGTGGTTCCAGTCTGTCCAGGACGTGTTTCCAGCTTCTCCGGCAGGTGGTTCTGGTACGTCTGAGAGGTGGTTCCGCCATGGCTGGCAGGTGATCCCGGACTGTCCCCCAGGTGGTTCTGGCATAGCCAGCAGTTGATATTGGCCTGTCCGGCAGGTGGTTCCAGCGAGTCGAACAGGTGGCTCCGGCGTTCTTGGCAGGTGGTTCCGGTCTGTCCGGTAGGTGTTTCCGGCGTGTCTGGCACGTGCTTCCGGCACGTCTGAGAGGTGGTTCCGACATGCGTGGCCGGTGATTCTGTAGTGTCCGAGAGGTGGTTCTGGCATACCCGGCAGGTGATTTAGGCGTGTCCGGCAGGTGTTTCTGGCGAGTCGAGCAGGTGGCTCCGGCATGCTCGGCAGGTGCTTCTGGCGTCTCCGGCACGTGGTTCTGGTGTGTCTGAGAGCTGGTTCCGGCATGTCCGGCAGATGATTCCGGAGTGTCCGCCAAGTGGTTCTGGCATACCCAGCGGGTGATTTTGGCGTGTCAGGGAGGTGGTACCGGTGAGTCGAGCAGGTGGTTCCGGCGTGCTCAGCAGGTGGTTCAGGCGGTTCTGGCAGGTGGTATCCGTCTGTTCGGGGTGTGGTTCCAGCATCTCATGAACACGTTTCTGGCACGTCTGAGATGTGGTTCCAGCCGGCCCGACAGGTGTTTCCGCAGTGTCCGCCAAGCGGTTCTGGCGTACTTCGCAGGTGATTTTGGCATGACTGGCAGGTGGTTCGAGCAAGCCTGGCAGGTGATTCCAAAGTGTTCACCAACTGGTTGTGGCATAGCCCTCAGGTGGTTTTTGCGTGATCGGCAGGTGGTTCTGGCGAGTCGAGCAGGTGGTTCCGGCGTGCTCGGCTGGTGCTTCCGGGGTCATTGGCACGGGGTTCTGGCATGTCTGAGAGGTGGTTCCTGCATGCCCGGCAAGTGATTCCGGAGTGTTCGCCAAGTGGTTCTGGCATAGTCGGCAGGTGATTTTGGCATGTCCGGCAGGTGGTTCAGACGAGTTGAGCAGGTGGTTCCAACGTGCTTGGCAGGTGCTTCCGGCGTCTCCGGCACGTGTTTCTGGCACATCTGACAGGTGGTTCCGGCATGCCCGAAATGTGATTCCGGTCTGTCCGGTAGCTGGATCCAGCCTGCACGGCATGTGGTTCTGGTACGTCTCAGAGGTGGTTGCGCATGCCCAACAGGTGATTCCGGACTGTCCGCCACATGGTTCTGGCACGTCTGAGAGGTGGTTCCGGCATGCCCGGCAGGTCATCCCAGAGAGTCCTCCAAGTGGTTCTGGCATAACACGCAGGTGATTTTGGCGTTTCTGGCAGGTTGTTCCGTTGTGCTCGGCAGGTGGTTCAGGCTTGGCCGGCAGGTGGTTCCAGACTGTCCAGGACGTGTTTCCAGCTTCTCCGGCAGGTGGTTCTGGTACGTCTGAGAGGTGGTTCCGCCATGGCTGGCAGGTGATTCCGGACCGTCCCCCAGGTGGTTCTGGCATAGCCAGCAGTTGATATTGGCCTGTCCGGCAGGTGGTTCCAGCGAGTCGAACAGGTGGCTCCGGCGTGCTCGGCAGGTGGTTCCGGTCTGTCCGGTAGGTGATTCCGGCGTGTCCGGCACGTGCTTCCGGCACGTCTGAGAGGTGGTTCCGGCATGCGCGACAGGTGATTTCGGAGTGTCCGCCAGGTGGTTCTGGCGTACCCGGCAGGTGATTTTGGCGTGTCCGGCAGGTGTTTCTGGCGAGTCGAGCAGGTGGCTCCGGCATGCTCGGCAGGTGCTTCCGGCGTCTCCGGCACGTGGTTCTGGTGTGTCTGAGAGCTGGTTCCGGCATGTCCGGTAGATGATTCCGGAGTGTCCGCCAAGTGGTTCTGGCATACCCGGCTGGTGATTTGGGCATGTCAGGTAGGTGGTTCCGGCGAGTCGAGCAGGTGGCTCCGGCGTGCTCGGCAGGTTGTTCAGACGGGTCTGGCAGGTGTTTTCCGTCTGTTCGGGGTGTGGTTCCAGCATCTCATGCACATGGTTCTGGCACGTCTAAGATCTGGTTCCGGCCAGCCCGACAGGTGTTTCCACAGTGTCCGCCAAGTGGTACTGGCGTAGTTGGCAGGTGATTTTGGCATGACCGGCAGGTGGTTCCAGCAAGCCCGGCAGGTGATTCCGAAGTGTTCCCCAACTGGTTGTGGCGTAGCCGGGAGGTGATTTTTGGGTGTCCGGCAGGGGGTTATGGCGAGTCGAGCAGGTGGTTCCGGCGTGCTCGGCAGGTGCTTCCGGGGTCATTGGCACGTGGTTCTGGCATATCTGAGAGGTGGTTCCGGCATGCCCGGCAGGTGATTCCGGAGTGTTCGCCAAGTGTTTCCGGCGTAGCCGGCAGGTGATTTTGCATGTCCAGCGGTCGTTCCGGCGGGTCGAGCCGGTGGTTCCGGCGTGTCCGGCAGGTGGTTCCGGTCTGTCCGGCAGGTGGTTCTGTGGTGTCCGGCACGAGGTTCAGTCTGAGAGGCTGTGCCGGCATGCCCCTCACGTGATTCCGGCTTGTCCCCGAAGTGGTGCTGGTGTAGCGGGCAGGTGATTTTGGCGTGTCCAGCAGGTGGTTCAGGCGAGTTGAGCAGGTGGTTGCGACGTGCTCGGCAGGTGCTTCCGGCGTCTCCGGCACGTGTTTCTGGCACATCTGACTGGTGGTTCCGGCATGCCCAAAAGTTGATTCCGGTCTGTCCGGTAGGTGGTTCTGGCGTGCACGGCACGTGGTTCTGGTCCGTGTCAGAGGTGGTTGCGTATGCCCAACAGGTGATTCCGGACTGCCTGCCACGTGCTTCTGGCACGTCTGAGAGGTGGTTCCAACATGCCCGGCAGGTCATTTCGGAGAGTCGTCCAAGTGGTTCTGGCGTAGCCCGCAGGTGATTTTGGCGTGTCCGGCAAGTGGTTCCGCCGTGCTAGGCAGGTGGTTCAGGCATGGCCGTCACGTGGTTCCAGTCTGTCCAGGACGTGTTTCCAGCTTCTCCGGCAGGTGGTTCTGGTACGTCTGAGAGGTGGTTCCGCCATGGCTGTCAGGTGATCCCGGACTGTCCCCCAGGTGGTTCTGGCATAGCCAGCAGTTGATATTGGCCTGTCCGGCAGGTGGTTCCAGCGAGTCGAACAGGTGGCTCCGGCGTTCTTGGCAGGTGGTTCCGGTCTGTCCGGTAGGTGTTTCCGGCGTGTCTGGCACGTGCTTCCGGCACGTCTGAGAGGTGGTTCCGACATGCGTGGCCGGTGATTCTGTAGTGTCCGAGAGGTGGTTCTGGCATACCCGGCAGGTGATTTAGGCGTGTCCGGCAGGTGTTTCTGGCGAGTCGAGCAGGTGGCTCCGGCATGCTCGGCAGGTGCTTCTGGCGTCTCCGGCACGTGGTTCTGGTGTGTCTGAGAGCTGGTTCCGGCATGTCCGGCAGATGATTCCGGAGTGTCCGCCAAGTGGTTCTGGCATACCCAGCGGGTGATTTTGGCGTGTCAGGGAGGTGGTACCGGTGAGTCGAGCAGGTGGTTCCGGCGTGCTCAGCAGGTGGTTCAGGCGGTTCTGGCAGGTGGTATCCGTCTGTTCGGGGTGTGGTTCCAGCATCTCATGAACACGTTTCTGGCACGTCTGAGATGTGGTTCCAGCCGGCCCGACAGGTGTTTCCGCAGTGTCCGCCAAGCGGTTCTGGCGTACTTCGCAGGTGATTTTGGCATGACTGGCAGGTGGTTCGAGCAAGCCTGGCAGGTGATTCCAAAGTGTTCACCAACTGGTTGTGGCATAGCCCTCAGGTGG
Source organism: Equus przewalskii (assembly GCF_037783145.1). Classification (NCBI taxonomy): domain Eukaryota; kingdom Metazoa; phylum Chordata; class Mammalia; order Perissodactyla; family Equidae; genus Equus; species Equus przewalskii. Next base: position 27,226 of record NW_027228158.1, read on the forward strand.
TTTTTGCGTGATCGGCAGGTGGTTCTGGCGAGTCGAGCAGGTGGTTCCGGCGTGCTCGGCTGGTGCTTCCGGGGTCATTGGCACGGGGTTCTGGCATGTCTGAGAGGTGGTTCCTGCATGCCCGGCAAGTGATTCCGGAGTGTTCGCCAAGTGGTTCTGGCATAGTCGGCAGGTGATTTTGGCATGTCCGGCAGGTGGTTCAGGCGAGTTGAGCAGGTGGTTCCAACGTGCTTGGCAGGTGCTTCCGGCGTCTCCGGCACGTGTTTCTGGCACATCTGACAGGTGGTTCCGGCATGCCCGAAAGGTGATTCCGGTCTGTCCGGTAGGTGGTTCCAGCCTGCACGGCATGTGGTTCTGGTACGTCTCAGAGGTGGTTGCGCATGCCCAACAGGTGATTCCGGACTGTCCGCCACATGGTTCTGGCACGTCTGAGAGGTGGTTCCGGCATGCCCGGCAGGTCATCCCAGAGAGTCCTCCAAGTGGTTCTGGCATAACACGCAGGTGATTTTGGCGTGTCTGGCAGGTTGTTCCGTTGTGCTTGGCAGGTGGTTCAGGCTTGGCCGGCAGGTGGTTCCAGACTGTCCAGGACGTGTTTCCAGGTTCTCCGGCAGGTGGTTCTGGTACGTCTGAGAGGTGGTTCCGCCATGGCTGGCAGGTGATTCCGGACCGTCCCCCAGGTGGTTCTGGCATAGCCAGCAGTTGATATTGGCCTGTCCGGCAGGTGGTTCCAGCGAGTCGAACAGGTGGCTCCGGCGTGCTCGGCAGGTGGTTCCGGTCTGTCCGGTAGGTGATTCCGGCGTGTCCGGCACGTGCTTCCGGCACGTCTGAGAGGTGGTTCCGGCATGCGCGACAGGTGATTTCGGAGTGTCCGCCAGGTGGTTCTGGCGTACCCGGCAGTTGATTTTGGCGCGTCCGGCAGGTGTTTCTGGCGAGTCGAGCAGGTGGCTCCGGCATGCTCGGCAGGTGCTTCCGGCGTCTCCGGCACGTGGTTCTGGTGTGTCTGAGAGCTGGTTCCGGCATGTCCGGCAGATGATTCCGGAGTGTCCGCCAAGTGGTTCTGGCATACCCGGCTGGTGATTTGGGCATGTCAGGTAGCTGGTTCCGGCGAGTCGAGCAGCTGGCTCCGGCGTGCTCGGCAGGTTGTTCAGACGGGTCTGGCAGGTGTTTTCCGTCTGTTCGGGGTGTGGTTCCAGCATCTCATGCACATGGTTCTGGCACGTCTGAGATGTGGTTCCGGCCGGCCCGACAGGTGTTTCCACAGTGTCCGCCAAGTGGTACTGGCGTAGTTGGCAGGTGATTTTGGCATGACCGGCAGGTGGTTCCAGCAAGCCCGGCAGGCGATTCCGAAGTGTTCCCCAACTGGTTGTGGCGTAGCCGGCAGGTGATTTTTGCGTGTCCGGCAGGTGGTTCTGGCGAGTCGAGCAGGTGGTTCCGGCGTGCTCGGCAGGTGCTTCCGGGGTCATTGGCACGTGGTTCTGGCATATCTGAGAGGTGGTTCCGGCATGCCCGGCAGGTGATTCCGGAGTGTTCGCCAAGTGTTTCCGGCATAGCCGGCAGGTGATTTTGCATGTCCAGCGGTCGTTCAGGCGGGTCGAGCCGGTGGTTCCGGCGTGTCCGGCAGGTGGTTCCGGTCTGTCCGGCAGGTGGTTCTGTGGTGTCCGGCACGAGGTTCAGTTTGAGAGGCTGTGCCGGCATGCCCCTTACGTGATTCCGGCTTGTCCCCGAAGTGGTGCTGGTGTAGCGGGCAGGTGATTTTGGCGTGTCTGGCAGGTGGTTCAGGCGAGTTGAGCAGGTGGTTGCGACGTGCTCGGCAGGTGCTTCCGGCGTCTCCGGCACGTGTTTCTGGCACATCTGACTGGTGGTTCCGGCATGCCCAAAAGTTGATTCCGGTCTGTCCGGTAGGTGGTTCTGGCGTGCACGGCACGTGGTTCTGGTCCGTGTCAGAGGTGGTTGCGTATGCCCAACAGGTGATTCCGGACTGCCTGCCACGTGCTTCTGGCACGTCTGAGAGGTGGTTCCAACATGCCCGGCAGGTCATTTCGGAGAGTCGTCCAAGTGGTTCTGGCGTAGCCCGCAGGTGATTTTGGCGTGTCCGGCAAGTGGTTCCGCCGTGCTAGGCAGGTGGTTCAGGCATGGCCGTCACGTGGTTCCAGTCTGTCCAGGACGTGTTTCCAGCTTCTCCGGCAGGTGGTTCTGGTACGTCTGAGAGGTGGTTCCGCCATGGCTGTCAGGTGATCCCGGACTGTCCCCCAGGTGGTTCTGGCATAGCCAGCAGTTGATATTGGCCTGTCCGGCAGGTGGTTCCAGCGAGTCGAACAGGTGGCTCCGGCGTTCTTGGCAGGTGGTTCCGGTCTGTCCGGTAGGTGTTTCCGGCGTGTCTGGCACGTGCTTCCGGCACGTCTGAGAGGTGGTTCCGACATGCGTGGCCGGTGATTCTGTAGTGTCCGAGAGGTGGTTCTGGCATACCCGGCAGGTGATTTAGGCGTGTCCGGCAGGTGTTTCTGGCGAGTCGAGCAGGTTGCTCCGGGGTGCTCGGCAGGTGCTTCCGGCGTCTCCGGCACTTGGTTCTGGTGTGTCTGAGAGCTGGTTCCGGCATGTCCGGCAGATGATTCCGGAGTGTCCGCCAAGTGGTTCTGGCATACCCAGCAGGTGATTTTGGCGTGTCAGGGAGGTGGTACCGGTGAGTCGAGCAGGTGGTTCCGGCGTGCTCAGCAGGTGGTTCAGGCGGTTCTGGCAGGTGGTATCCGTCTGTTCGGGGTGTGGTTCCAGCATCTCATGAACACGTTTCTGGCACGTCTGAGATGTGGTTCCAGCCGGCCCGACAGGTGTTTCCGCAGTGTCCGCCAAGCGGTTCTGGCGTACTTGGCAGGTGATTTTGGCATGACTGGCAGGTGGTTCCAGCAAGCCTAGCAGGTGATTCCAAAGTGTTCACCAACTGGTTGTGGCGTAGCCGGCAGGTGATTTTTGCGTGATCGGCAGGTGGTTCTGGCGAGTCGAGCAGGTGGTTCCGGCGTGCTCGGCTGGTGCTTCCGGGGTCATTGGCACGGGGTTCTGGCATGTCTAGAGGTGGTTCCTGCATGCCCGGCAAGTGATTCCGGAGTGTTCGCCAAGTTGTTCTGGCATAGTCGGCAGGTGATTTTGGCATGTCCGGCAGGTGGTTCAGGCGATTTGAGCAGGTGTTCCAACGTGCTTGGCAGGTGCTTCCGGCGTCTCCGGCACGTGTTTCTGGCACATCTGACAGGTGGTTCCGGCATGCCCGAAAGGTGATTCCGGTCTGTCCGGTAGGTGGTTCCAGCCTGCACGGCATGTGGTTCTGGTACGTCTCAGAGGTGGTTGCGCATGCCCAACAGGTGATTCCGGACTGTCCGCCACATGGTTCTGCCACGTCTGAGAGGTGGTTCCGGCATGCCCGGCAGGTCATCCCAGAGAGTCCTCCAAGTGGTTCTGGCATAACACGCACGTGATTTTGGCGTGTCTGGCAGGTTGTTCCGTTGTGCTTGGCAGGTGGTTTAGGCTTGGCCGGCAGGTGGTTCCAGACTGTCCAGGACGTGTTTCCAGGTTCTCCGGCAAGTGGTTCTGGTACGTCTGAGACGTGGTTCCGCCATGGCTGGCAGGTGATTCCGGACCGTCCCCCAGGTGGTTCTGGCATAGCCAGCAGTTGATATTGGCCTGTCCGGCAGGTGGTTCCAGCGAGTCGAACAGGTGGCTCCGGCGTGCTCGGCAGGTGGTTCCGGTCTGTCCGGTAGGTGATTCCGGCGTGTCCGGCACGAGCTTCCGGCACGTCTGAGAGGTGGTTCCGGCATGCGCGACAGGTGATTTCGGAGTGTCCGCCAGGTGGTTCCGGCGTACCCGGCAGGTGATTTTGGCGTGTCCGGCAGGTGTTTCTGGCGAGTCGAGCAGGTGGCTCCGGCATGCTCGGCAGGTGCTTCCGGCGTCTCCGGCACTTGGTTCTGGTGTGTCTGAGAGCTGGTTCCGGCATGTCCGGCAGATGATTCCGGAGTGTCCGCCAAGTGGTTCTGGCATATCCAGCAGGTGATTTTGGCGTGTCAGGGAGGTGGTACCGGTGAGTCGAGCAGGTGGTTCCGGCGTGCTCAGCAGGTGGTTCAGGCGGTTCTGGCAGGTGGTATCCGTCTGTTCGGGGTGTGGTTCCAGCATCTCATGAACACGTTTCTGGCACGTCTGAGATGTGGTTCCAGCCGGCCCGACAGGTGTTTCCGCAGTGTCCGCCAAGCGGTTCTGGCGTAGTTGGCAGGTGATTTTGGCATGACTGGCAGGTGGTTCCAGCAAGCCTGGCAGGTGATTCCAAAGTGTTCACCAACTGGTTGTGGCGTAGCCGGCAGGTGATTTTTGCGTGATCGGCAGGTGGTTCTGGCGAGTCGAGCAGGTGGTTCCGGCGTGCTCGGCTGGTGCTTCCGGGGTCATTGGCACGGGGTTCTGGCATGTCTGAGAGGTGGTTCCTGCATGCCCGGCAAGTGATTCCGGAGTGTTCGCCAAGTGGTTCTGGCATAGTCGGCAGGTGATTTTGGCATGTCCGGAAGGTGGTTCAGGCGAGTTGAGCAGGTGGTTCCAACGTGCTTGGCAGGTGCTTCCGGCGTCTCCGGCACGTGTTTCTGGCACATCTGACAGGTGGTTCCGGCATGCCCGAAAGGTGATTCCGGTCTGTCCGGTAGGTGGTTCAGGCCTGCACGGCATGCGGTTCTGGTACGTCTCAGAGGTGGTTGCGCATGCCCAACAGGTGATTCCGGACTGTCCGCCACATGGTTCTGGCACGTTTGAGAGGTGGTTCCAACATGCCCCGCACGTCATTTAGGAGAGTTGTCCAAGTGGTTCTGGCGTAGCCCGCAGGTGATTTTGGCGTGTCAGGCAGGTGGTTCCGCCGTGCTCGGCAGGTGGTTCAGGCATGGCCGTCACGTGGTTCCAGTCTGTCCAGGACGTGTTTCCAGGTTCTCCGGCAGGTGGTTCTGGTGCGTCTGAGAGGTGGTTCCGCCATGGCTGGCAGGTGATCCCGGACCTTCCCCCAGGTGGTTCTGGCATAGCCAGCAGTTGATATTGGCCTGTCCGGCAGGTGGTTCCAGCGAGTCGAACAGGTGGCTCCGGCGTGCTCGGCAGGTGCTTCCGGTCTGTCCGGTGGGTGATTCCGGCGTGTCCAGCACGTGCTTCCGGCACGTCTGAGAGGTGGTTCCGGCATGCGCGACAGGTGATTTCGGAGTGTCCGCCAGGTGGTTCTGGCGTACCCGGCAGGTGATTTTGGCGTGTCCGGCAGGTGTTTCTGGCGAGTCGAGCAGGTGGCTCCGGCATGCTCATCCGGTGCTTCCGGCGTCTCCGGCACGTGGTTCTGGTGTGTCTGAGAGCTGTTTCCGGCATGTCCGGCAGATGATTCCGGAGTGTCCGCCAAGTGGTTCTGGCATACCCGGCTGGTGATTTGGGCATGTCAGGTAGGTGGTTCTGGCGAGTCGAGCAGGTGGCTCCAGCGTGCTCTGCAGGTTGTTCAGTCGGGTCTGGCAGGTGGTATCCGTCTGTTCGGGGTGTGGTTCCAGCATCTCATGAACACGTTTCCGGCACGTCTGAGATGTGCTTCCGGCCGGCCCGACAGGTGTTTCCGCAGTGTCCGCCAAGCGGTTCTGGCGTAGTTGGCAGGTGATTTTGGCATGACCGGCAGGTGGTTCCAGCAAGCCTGGCAGGTGATTCCAAAGTGTTCACCAACTGGTTGTGGCGTAGCCGGCAGGTGATTTTTGCGTGATCGGCAGGTGGTTCTGGCGAGTCGAGCAGGTGGTTCCGGCGTGCTCGGCTGGTGCTTCCGGGGTCATTGGCACGGGGTTCTGGCATGTCTGAGAGGTGGTTCCTGCATGCCCGGCAAGTGATTCCGGAGTGTTCGCCAAGTGGTTCTGGCATAGTCGGCAGGTGATTTTGGCATGTCCGGCAGGTGGTTCAGGCGAGTTGAGCAGGTGGTTCCAACGTGCTTGGCAGGTGCTTCCGGCGTCTCCGGCACGTGTTTCTGGCACATCTGACAGGTGGTTCCGGCATGCCCGAAAGGTGATTCCGGTCTGTCCGGTAGGTGGTTCCAGCCTGCACGGCATGTGGTTCTGGTACGTCTCAGAGGTGGTTGCGCATGCCCAACAGGTGATTCCGGACTGTCCGCCACATGGTTCTGGCACGTCTGAGAGGTGGTTCCGGCATGCCCGGCAGGTCATCCCAGAGAGTCCTCCAAGTGGTTCTGGCATAACACGCAGGTGATTTTGGCGTGTGTGGCAGGTTGTTCCGTTGTGCTTGGCAGGTGGTTCAGGCTTGGCCGGCAGGTGGTTCCAGACTGTCCAGGACGTGTTTCCAGCTTCTCCGGCAGGTGGTTCTGGTACGTCTGAGAGGTGGTTCCGCCATGGCTGACAGGTGATTCCGGACCGTCCCCCAGGTGGTTCTGGCATAGCCAGCAGTTGATATTGGCCTGTCCGGCAGGTGGTTCCAGCGAGTCGAACAGGTGGCTCCGGCGTGCTCGGCAGCTGGTTCCGGTCTGTCCGGTAGGTGATTCCGGCGTGTCCGGCACGTGCTTCCGGCACGTCTGAGAGGTGGTTCCGGCATGCGCGACAGGTGATTTCGGAGTGTCCGCCAGGTGGTTCTGGCGTACCCGGCAGGTGATTTTGGCGTGTCCGGCAGGTGTTTCTGGCGAGTCGAGCAGGTGGCTCCGGCATGCTCGGCAGGTGCTTCCGGCGTCTCCGGCACGTGGTTCTGGTGTGTCTGAGAGCTGGTTCCGGCATGTCCGGCAGATGATTCCGGAGTGTCCGCCAAGTGGTTCTGGCATACCCGGCTGGTGATTTGGGCATGTCAGGTAGGTGGTTCCGGCGAGTCGAGCAGGTGGCTCCGGCGTGCTCGGCAGGTTGTTCAGACGGGTCTGGCAGGTGTTTTCCGTCTGTTCGGGGTGTGGTTCCAGCATCTCATGCACATGGTTCTGGCACGTCTGAGATGTGGTTCCGGCCGGCCCGACAGGTGTTTCCACAGTGTCCGCCAAGTGGTACTGGCGTAGTTGGCAGGTGATTTTGGCATGACCGGCAGGTGGTTCCAGCAAGCCCGGCAGGTGATTCCGAAGTGTTCCCCAACTGGTTGTGGCGTAGCCGGCAGGTGATTTTTGCGTGTCCGGCAGGTGGTTCCGCCGTGCTCGGCAGGTGGTTCAGGCATGGCCGTCACGTGGTTCCAGTCTGTCCAGGACGTGTTTCCAGCTTCTCCGGCAGGTGGTTCTGGTACGTCTGAGAGGTGGTTCCGCCATGGCTGGCAGGTGATCCCGGACTGTCCCCCAGGTGGTTCTGGCATAGCCAGCAGTTGATATTGGCCTGTCCGGCAGGTGGTTCCAGCGAGTCGAACAGGTGGCTCCGGCGTTCTTGGCAGGTGGTTCCGGTCTGTCCGGTAGGTGTTTCCGGCGTTTCTGGCACATGCTTCCGGCACGTCTGAGAAGTAGCAATACGTAATGGAACCAAGTAAGATGCACACACAT
>NW_027228159.1:0-36116 GCF_037783145.1 Equus przewalskii
GCCAGAACCACTTGGCGAACACTCCGGAATCACTTGCCGGGCATGCAGGAACCACCTCTCAGACATGCCAGAACCCCGTGCCAATGACCCCGGAAGCACCAGCCGAGCACGCCAGAACCACCTGCTCGACTCGCCAGAACCACCTGACGATCACGCAAAAATCACCTGCCGGCTACGCCACAACCAGTTGGTGAACACTTTGGAATCACCTGCCAGGCTTGCTGGAACCAACTGCCAGTCATGCCAAAATCACCTGCCAACTACGCCAGATCCGCTTGGCGGACACTGTGGAAACACCTGTCGGGCCGGCTGGAACCACATCTCAGACGTGCCAGAAACGTGTTCATGAGATGCTGGAACCACACCCCGAACAGACGGATACCACCTGCCAGAACCGCCTGAACCACCTGCTGAGCACGCCGGAACCACCTGCTCGACTCACCGGTACCACCTCCATGACACGCCAAAATCACCTGCTGGGTATGCCAGAACCATTTGGTGGACACTGTGGAAACACCTGTCGGGCCGGCCGGAACCACATCTCAGACGTGCCAGAACCATGTGCATGAGATGCTGGAACCACACCCTGAACAGACGGAAAACACCTGCCAGACCCGTCTCAACAACCTGCCGAGCACGCCGGAGCCACCTGCTCGACTCGCCGGAATCACCTACCTGACATGCCCAAATCACCAGCCGGGTATGCCAGAACCACTTGGCGGACACTCCGGAATCATCTGCCGGACATGCCGGAACCAGCTCTCAGACACACCAGAACCAAGTGCCGGAGACGCCGGAAGCACCTGCCGAGCATGCCGGAGCCACCTGCTGGACACGCCAAAATCACCTGCCGGGTACGCAAGAACCACCTGGCGGACACTACGGAATCACCTGTCGCGAATGCCGGAACCACCTCTCAGTCGTGCCGGAAGCACGTGCCGGACACGCCGGAGACACCTACCGGACAGACCGGAACCACCTGCCAAGAACGCCGGAGCCACCTGTTCGACTCGCTGGAACCACCTGCCGGACAGGCCAATATCAACTGCTGGCTATGCCAGAACCACCTGGGGGACAGTCCGGGATCACCTGCCAGCCATGGCGGAACCACCTCTCAGACGTACCAGAACCACCTGCCGGAGAAGCTGGAAACACGTCCTGGACAGACTGGAACCACGTGACGGCCATGCCTGAACCACCTGCCGAGCACGGCGGAACCACCTGCCGGACACGCCAAAATCACCTGCGGGCTACGCCAGAACCACTTGGACGACTCTCCGAAATGACCTGCCGGGCATGTTGGAACCACCTCTCAGACGTGCCAGAAGCACGTGGCGGACAGTCCGGAATCACATGTTGGGCATACGCAACCACCTCTGACACGTACCAGAACCACGTGCCGTGCACGCCGGAACCACCTACCGGACAGACCGGAATCAACTTTTGGGCATGCCGGAACCACCAGTCAGATGTGCCAGAAACACGTGCCGGAGACGCCGGAACCACCGGCTCGACCCGCCGGAACGACCGCTGGACATGCAAAATCGCCTGCCAGCTACGCCGGAAACACTTGGCGAACTCTCCGGAATCACCTGCCGGGCATGCCGGAACCACCTCTCAGATATGCCAGAACCACGTGCCAATGACCCCGGAAGCACCTGCCGAGCACGCCGGAACCACCTGCTCGACTCGCCAGAACCACCTGCCGGACACGCAAAAATCACCTGCCGGCTACGCCACAACCAGTTGGGGAACACTTTGGAATCACCTGCTGGGCTTGCTGGAACCACCTGCCGGTCATGCCAAAATCACCTGCCAACTACGCCAGTATCACTTGCCGGACACTGTGGAAACACCTGTCGGGCCGGCCGGAACCACATCTCAGACGTGCCAGAACCATGTGCATGAGATGCTGGAACCGCACCCCGAACAGACGGAAAACACCTGCCACACCCGTCTGAACAACCTGCCGAGCACGCCGGAGCCACCTGCTCGGCTCGCCGGAACCACCTACCTGACATGCCCAAATCACCAGCCGGGTATTCCAGAACCACTTGGCGGACACTCCGGAATCATCTGCCGGACATGCCGGAACCAGCTCTCAGACACACGAGAACCACGTGCCGGAGACGCCGGAAGCACCTGCCGAGCATGCCGGAGCCACCTGCTCGACTCGCCAGAAACACCTGCCGGACACGCCAAAATCACCTGCCGGGTACGCCAGAACCACCTGGCGGACACTCCGAAATCACCTGTCGCGCATGCCGGAACCACCTCTCAGACGTGCCGGAAGCACGTGCCAGACACGCCGGAATCAGCTACCGGACAGACCGGAACCACCTGCCGAGCACGCCGGAGCCACCTGTTCGACTCGCTGGAACCACCTGCCGGACAGGCCAATATCAACTGCTGGCTATGCCAGAACCACCTGGGGGACGGTCCGGAATCACCTGCCAGCCATGGCGGAACCGCCTCTCAGACATACCAGAACCACCTGCCGGAGAAGCTGGAAACACGTCCTGGACAGTCTGGAACCACCTGCCGGCCAAGCCTGAACCACCTGCCAAGCACAACGGAACAACCTGCCAGACACGCCAAAATCACCTGCGTGTTATGCCAGAACCACTTGGAGGACTCTCTGGGATGACCTCCAGGGCATGCCGGAACCACCTCTCAGACGTGCCAGAACCATGTGGCGGACAGTCCGGAATCACCTGTTGGGCATGCGCAACCACCACTGAGACGTACCAGAACCACATGCCGTGCAGGCTGGAACCACCTACCGGACAGTCCGGAATCACCTTTCGGGCATGCCGGAACCACCTGTCAGATGTGCCAGAAACACGTGCCGGAGACGCCGGAAGCATCTGCCAAGAACGTTGGAACCACCTGCTCAACTCGCCTGAACCACCTGCCGGACATGCCAAAATCACCTGCCGACTATGCCAGAACCACTTGGCGAACACTCCGGAATCACTTGCCGGGCATGCAGGAACCACCTCTCAGAGATGCCAGAACCCCGTGCCAATGACCCCGGAAGCACCAGCCGAGCACGCCAGAACCACCTGCTCGACTCGCCAGAACCACCTGCCGATCACGCAAAAATCAGCTGCCGGCTACGCCACAACCAGTTGGTGAACACTTTGGAATCACCTGCCAGGCTTGCTGGAACCACCTGCCGGTCATGCCAAAATCACCTGCCAACTACGCCAGAACCGCTTGGCGGACACTGCGGAAACACCTGTCGGGCCCGCTGGAACCACATCTCAGACGTGCCAGAAACGTGTTCATGAGATGCTGGAACCACACCCCGAACAGACGGTTACCACCTGCCAGAACCGCCTGAACCACCTGCTGAGCACGCCGGAACCACCTGCTCGACTCACCGGTACCACCTCCCTGACACGCCAAAATCACCTGCTGGGTATGCCAGAACCACTTGGCGGACACTCCGGAATCATCTGCCGGACATGCCGGAACCAGCTCTCAGACACACCAGAACCAAGTGCCGGAGACGCCGGAAGCACCTGCGGAGCATGCCGGAGCCACCTGCTCGACTCGCCAGAAACACCTGCCGGACACGCCAAAATCACCTGCCGGGTACGCAAGAACCACCTGGCGGACACTACGGAATCACGTGCCGCGCATGTCGGAACCACCTCTCAGTCGTGCCGGAAGCACGTGCCGGACACGCCGGAGACACCTACCGGACAGACCGGAACCACCTGCCAAGAACGCCGGAGCCACCTGTTCGACTCGCTGGAACCACCTGCCGGACAGGCCAATATCAACTGCTGGCTATGCCAGAACCACCTGGGGGACAGTCCGGGATCACCTGCCAGCCATGGCGGAACCACCTCTCAGACGTACCAGAACCACCTGCCGGAGAAGCTGGAAACACGTCCTGGACAGACTGGAACCACGTGACGGCCATGCCTGAACCACCTGCCGAGCACGGCGGAACCACCTGCCGGACACGCCAAAATCACCTGCGGGCTACGCCAGAACCACTTGGACGACTCTCCGAAATGACCTGCCGGGCATGTTGGAACCACCTCTCAGACGTGCCAGAAGCACGTGGCGGACAGTCCGGAATCACCTGTTGGGCATACGCAACCACCTCTGACACGTACCAGAACCACGTGCCGTGCACGCCGGAACCACCTACCGGACAGACCGGAATCAACTTTTGGGCATTCCGGAACCACCAGTCAGATGTGCCAGAAACACGTTCCGGAGACGCCGGAACCACCGGCTCGACCCGCCGGAACGACCGCTGGACATGCAAAATCACCTGCCAGCTACGCCGGAAACACTTGGCGAACTCTCCGGAATCACCTGCCGGGCATGCCGGAACCACCTCTCAGATATGCCAGAACCACGTGCCAATGACCCCGGAAGCACCTGCCGAGCACGCCGGAACCACCTGCTCGACTCGCCAGAACCACCTGCCGGACACGCAAAAATCACCTGCCGGCTACGCCACAACCAGTTGGGGAACACTTCGGAATCACCTGCCGGGCTTGCTGGAACCACCTGCCGGTCATGCCAAAATCACCTGCCAACTACGCCAGTATCACTTGGTGGACACTGTGGAAACACCTGTCGGGCCGGCCGGAACCACATCTCAGACGTGCCAGAACCATGTGCATGAGATGCTGGAACCACACACCGAACAGACGGAAAACACCTGCCACACCCGTCTGAACAACCTGCCGAGCACGCCGGAGCCACCTGCTCGGCTCGCCGGAACCACCTACCTGACATGCCCAAATCACCAGCCGGGTATGCCAGAACCACTTGGCGGACACTCCGGAATCATCTGCCGGACATGCCGGAACCAGCTCTCAGACACACCAGAACCACGTGCCGGAGACGCCGGAAGCACCTGCCGAGCATGCCGGAGCCACCTGCTCGACTCGCCAGAAACACCTGCCGGACACGCCAAAATCACCTGCCGGGTACGCCAGAACCACCTGGCGGACACTCCGAAATCACCTGTCGCGCATGCCGGAACCACCTCTCAGACGTGCCGGAAGCACGTGCCAGACACGCCGGAATCAGCTACCGGACAGACCGGAACCACCTGCCGAGCACGCCGGAGCCACCTGTTCGACTCGCTGGAACCACCTGCCGGACAGGCCAATATCAACTGCTGGCTATGCCAGAACCACCTGGGGGACGGTCCGGAATCACCTGCCAGCCATGGCGGAACCGCCTCTCAGACATACCAGAACCACCTGCCGGAGAAGCTGGAAACACGTCCTGGACAGTCTGGAACCACCTGCCGGCCAAGCCTGAACCACCTGCCAAGCACAACGGAACAACCTGCCAGACACGCCAAAATCACCTGCGTGTTATGCCAGAACCACTTGGAGGACTCTCTGGGATGACCTGCCGGGCATGCCGGAACCACCTCTCAGACGTGCCAGAACCATGTGGCGGACAGTCCGGAATCACCTGTTGGGCATGCGCAACCACCTCTGAGACGTACCAGAACCACATGCCGTGCAGGCTGGAACCACCTACCGGACAGTCCGGAATCACCTTTCGGGCATGCCGGAACCACCTGTCAGATGTGCCAGAAACACGTGCCGGAGACGCCGGAAGCACCTGCCAAGCACGTTGGAAACACCTGCTCAACTCGCCTGAACCACCTGCCGGACATGCCAAAATCACCTGCCGACTATGCCAGAACCACTTGGCGAACACTCCGGAATCACTTGCCGGGCATGCAGGAACCACCTCTCAGACATGCCAGAACCCCGTGCCAATGACCCCGGAAGCACCAGCCGAGCACGCCGGAACCACCTGCTCGACTCGCCAGAACCACCTGCCGATCACGCAAAAATCAGCTGCCGGCTACGCCACAACCAGTTGGTGAACACTTTGGAATCACCTGCCAGGCTTGCTGGAACCACCTGCCGGTCATGCCAAAATCACCTGCCAACTACGCCAGAACCGCTTGGCGGACACTGCGGAAACACCTGTCGGGCCTGCTGGAACCACATCTCAGACGTGCCAGAAACGTGTTCATGAGATGCTGGAACCACACCCCGAACAGACGGTTACCACCTGCCAGAACCGCCTGAACCACCTGCTGAGCACGCCGGAACCACCTGCTCGACTCACCGGTACCACCTCCCTGACACGCCAAAATCACCTGCCGGGTATGCCAGAAACACTTGGCGGACACTCCGGAATCATCTGCCGGACATGCCGGAACCAGCTCTCAGACACACCAGAACCAAGTGCCGGAGACGCCGGAAGCACCTGCCGAGCATGCCGGAGCTACCGGCTCGACTCTCCAGAAACACCTGCCGGACACGCCAAAATCACCTGCCGGGTATGCCAGAACCACCTGCCGGAGACTCCGGAATCACCTGCCATTTATGTCAGAACCACCTCTCAGACGTGCCGGAAGCACGTGCCAGAAACGCCGGAAACACCTACCGGACAGACCGGAACCACCTGCCAAGAACGCCGGAGCCACCTGTTCGACTCGCTGGAACCACCTGCCGGACAGGCCAATATCAACTGCTGGCTATGCCAGAACCACCTGGGGGACAGTCCGGGATCACCTGCCAGCCATGGCGGAACCACCTCTCAGAGGTACCAGAACCACCTGCCGGAGAAGCTGGAAACACGTCCTGGACAGACTGGAACCACGTGACGGCCATGCCTGAACCACCTGCCGAGCACGGCGGAACCACCTGCCGGACACGCCAAAATCACCTGCGGGCTATGCCAGAACCCCTTGGACGACTCTCCGAAATGACCTGCCGGACATGTTGGAACCACCTCTCAGACGTGCCAGAAGCATGTCGCGGACTGTCCGGAATCACCTGTTGGGCATACGCAACCACCTCTGAGACGTACCAGAACCAGGTGCCGTGCACGCCGGAACCACCTACCGGACAGACCAGAATCAACTTTTGGGCATGCCGGAACCACCAGTCAGATGTGCCAGAAACACGTGCCGGAGACGCCGGAAGCACCTGCCGAGCACGTCGCAACCACCTGCTCAACTCGCCTGAACCACCTGCCGGAAACGCCAAAATCACCTGCCCGCTACACCAGCACCACTTCGGGGACAAGCCGGAATCACGTGAGGGGCATGCCGGCACAGCCTCTCAGACTGAACCTCGTGCCGGACACCACAGAACCACCTGCCGGACAGACCGGAACCACATGCCGGACACGCAGGAACCACTGGCTCGACCCGCCGGAACCACCGCTGGACATGCAAAATCACTTGCCGGCTACGCCGGAAACACTTGGCGAACACTCCGGAATCACCTGCCGGGCATGCCGGAACCACCTCTCAGATATGCCAGAACCCCGTGCCAATGACCCCGGAAGCACCAGCCGAGCACGCCGGAACCACCTGCTCGACTCGCCAGAACCACCTGCCGATCACGCAAAAATCACCTGCCGGCTACGCCACAACCAGTTGGTGAACACTTTGGAATCACCTGCCAGGCTTGCTGGAACCACCTGCCAGTCATGCCAAAATCACCTGCCAACTACGCCAGAACCGCTTGGCGGACACTGCGGAAACACCTGTCGGGCCGGCTGGAACCACATCTCAGACGTGCCAGAAACGTGTTCATGAGATGCTGGAACCACACCCCGAACAGACGGATACCACCTGCCAGAACCGCCTGAACCTCCTGCTGAGCACGCCGGAACCACCTGCTCGACTCACCGGTACCACCTCCCTGACACGCCAAAATCACCTGCTGGGTATGCCAGAACCACTTGGCGGACACTCCGGAATCATCTGCCGGACATGCCGGAACCAGCTCTCAGACACACCAGAACCAAGTGCCGGAGACGCCGGAAGCACCTGCCGAGCATGCCGGAGCCACCTGCTCGACTCGCCAGAAACACCTGCCGGACACGCCAAAATCACCTGCCGGGTATGCCAGAACCACCTGGCGGACACTCCGGAATCACCTGCCATGCATGTCGGAACCACCTCTCAGACGTGCCGGAAGCACGTGCCAGACACGCCGGAAACACCTACCGGACAGACCGGAACCACCTGCCAAGAACGCCGGAGCCACCTGTTCGACTCTCTGGAACCACCTGCCGGACAGGCCAATATCAACTGCTGGCTATGCCAGAACCACCTGGGGGACAGTCCGGGATCACCTGCCAGCCATGGCGGAACCACCTCTCAGACGTACCAGAAACACCTGCCGGAGAAACTGGAAACACGTCCTGGACAGACTGGAACCACGTGACGGCCATGCCTGAACCACCTGCCGAGCACGGCGGAACCACCTGCCGGACACGCCAAAATCACCTGCGGGCTACGCCAGAACCACTTGGACAACTCTCCGAAATGACCTGCCGGGCATGTTGGAACCACCTCTAAGACGTGCCAGAAGCACGTGGCGGACAGTCCGGAATCACCTGTTGGGCATACGCAACCACCTCTGAGACGTACCACAACCACGTGCCGTGCACGCCGGAACCACCTACCAGACAGACCGGAATCGACTTTTCGGCATGCCGGAACCACCAGTCAGATGTGCCAGAAACACGTGCCGCAGACGCCGGAAGCACCTGCCGAGCACGTCGCAACCACCTGCTCAACTCGCCTGAACCACCTGCCGGACACGCCAAAATCACCTGCCCGCTACACCAGCACCACTTCGGGGACAATCCGGAATCACATGAGGGGCATGCCGGCACAGCCTCTCAGTCTGAACCTCGTGCCGGACACCACAGAACCACCTGCCGGACAGACCGGAACCACCTGCCGGACACGCCGGAACCACCGGCTCGACCCACCGGAACGACCGCTGGACATGCAAAATCACCTGCTGGCTATGCCGGAAACACTTGGCGAACACTCCGGAATCACCTGCCGGGCATGCCGGAACCACCTCTCAGATATGCCAGAACCACGTGCCAATGACCCCGGAAGAACCTGCCGAGCACGCCGGAACCACCTGCTCGACTCGCCAGAACCCCATGCCGGACATGCAAAAATCACCTGCCGGCTACGCCACAACCAGTTGGGGAACACTTCGGAATCACCTGCCGGGCTTGCTGGAACCACCTGCCGGTCATGCCAAAATCACCTGCCAACTACGCCAGTACCACTTGGCGGACACTGTGGAAACACCTGTCGGGCCGGCCGGAACCACATCTCAGACGTTCCAGAACCATGTGCATGAGATGCTGGAACCACACCCCGAACAGACGGAAAACACCTGCCAGACCCGTCTGAACAACCTGCCGAGCACGCCGGAGCCACCTGCTCGACTCGCCGGAACCACCTACATCACATGCCCAAATCACCAGCCGGTTATGCCAGAACCACTTGGCGGACACTCCGGAATCATCTGCCGGACATGCCGGAACCAGCTCTCAGACACACCAGAACCACGTGCCGGAGACGCCGGAAGCACCTGCCGAGCATGCCGGAGCCACCTGCTCGACTCGCCAGAAACACCTGCCGGACACGCCAAAATCACCTGCGTGTTATGCCAGAACCACTTGGAGGACTCTCTGGGATGACCTGCCGGGCATGCCGGAACCACCTCTCAGACGTGCCAGAACCATGTGGCGGACAGTCCGGAATCACCTGTTGGGCATGCGCAACCACCTCTGAGACGTACCAGAACCACATGCCGTGCAGGCTGGAACCACCTACCGGACAGACCGGAATCACCTTTCGGGCATGCCGGAACCACCTGTCAGATGTGCCAGAAACACGTGCCGGAGACGCCGGAAGCACCTGCCAAGCACGTTGGAACCACCTGCTCAACTCGCCTGAACCACCTGCCGGACATGCCAAAATCACCTTCCGACTATGCCAGAACCACTTGGCGAACACTCCGGAATCACTTGCCGGGCATGCAGGAACCACCTCTCAGACATGCCAGAACCCCGTGCCAATGACCCCGGAAGCACCAGCCGAGCACGCCGGAACCACCTGCTCGACTCGCCAGAACCACCTGCCGATCACGCAAAAATCACCTGCCGGCTACGCCACAACCAGTTGGTGAACACTTTGGAATCACCTGCCAGGCTTCCTGGAACCACCTGCCAGTCATGCCAAAATCACCTGCCAACTACGCCAGAACCGCTTGGCGGACACTGCGGAAACACCTGTCGGGCCGGCTGGAACCACATCTCAGACTTGCCAGAAACGTGTTCATGAGATGCTGGAACCACACCCCGAACAGACGGATACCACCTGCCAGAACCGCCTGAACCACCTGCTGAGCACGCCGGAACCACCTGCTCGACTCACCGGTACCACCTCCCTGACACGCCAAAATCACCTGCTGGGTATGCCAGAACCACTTGGTGGACACTCCGGAATCATCTGCCGGACATGCCGGAACCAGCTCTCAGACACACCAGAACCAAGTGCCGGAGACGCCGGAAGCACCTGCCGAGCATGCCGGAGCCACCTGCTCGACTCGCCAGAAACACCTGCCGGACACGCCAAAATCACCTGCCGGGTATGCCAGAACCACCTGGCGGACACTCCGGAATCACCTGCCATGCATGTCGGAACCACCTCTCAGAGGTGCCGGAAGCACGTGCCAGACACGCCGGAAACACCTACCGGACAGACCGGAACCACCTGCCAAGAACGCCGGAGCCACCTGTTCGACTCTCTGGAACCACCTGCCGGACAGGCCAATATCAACTGCTGGCTATGCCAGAACCACCTGGGGGACAGTCCGGGATCACCTGCCAGCCATGGCGGAACCACCTCTCAGACGTACCAGAAACACCTGCCGGAGAAACTGGAAACACGTCCTGGACAGACTGGAACCACGTGACGGCCATGCCTGAACCACCTGCCGAGCACGGCGGAACCACCTGCCGGACACGCCAAAATCACCTGCGGGCTACGCCAGAACCACTTGGACAACTCTCCGAAATGACCTACCGGGCATGTTGGAACCACCTCTAAGACGTGCCAGAAGCACGTGGCGGACAGTCCGGAATCACCTGTTGGGCATACGCAACCACCTCTGAGACGTACCACAACCACGTGCCGTGCACGCCGGAACCACCTACCAGACAGACCGGAATCGACTTTTCGGCATGCCGGAACCACCAGTCAGATGTGCCAGAAACACGTGCCGCAGACGCCGGAAGCACCTGCCGAGCACGTCGCAACCACCTGCTCAACTCGCCTGAACCACCTGCCGGACACGCCAAAATCACCTGCCCGCTACACCAGCACCACTTCGGGGACAAGCCGGAATCACGTGAGGGGCATGCCGGCACAGCCTCTCAGACTGAACCTCGTGCCGGACACCACAGAACCACCTGCCGGACAGACCGGAACCACCTGCCGGACACGCCGGAACCACCGGCTCGACCCACCGGAACGACCGCTGGACATGCAAAATCACCTGCTGGCTATGCCGGAAACACTTGGCGAACACTCCGGAATCACCTGCCGGGCATGCCGGAACCACCTCTCAGATATGCCAGAACCACGTGCCAATGACCCCGGAAGAACCTGCCGAGCACGCCGGAACCACCTGCTCGACTCGCCAGAACCCCCTGCCGGACACGCAAAAATCACCTGCCGGCTACGCCACAACCAGTTGGGGAACACTTCGGAACCACCTGCCGGGCTTGCTGGAACCACCTGCCGGTCATGCCAAAATCACCTGCCAACTACGCCAGTACCACTTGGCGGACACTGTGGAAACACCTGTCGGGCCGGCCGGAACCACATCTCAGACGTGCCAGAACCATGTGCATGAGATGCTGGAACCACACCCCGAACAGACGGAAAACACCTGCCAGACCCGTCTGAACAACCTGCCGAGCACGCCGGAGCCACCTGCTCGACTCGCCGGAACCACCTACATGACATGCCCAAATCACCAGCCGGTTATGCCAGAACCACTTGGCGGACACTCCGGAATCATCTGCCGGACATGCCGGAACCAGCTCTCAGACACACCAGAACCACGTGCCGGAGACGCCGGAAGCACCTGCCGAGCATGCCAGAGCCACCTGCTCGACTCGCCAGAAACACCTGCCGGACACGCCAAAATCACCTGCGTGTTATGCCAGAACCACTTGGAGGACTCTCTGGGATGACCTGCCGGGCATGCCGGAACCACCTCTCAGACGTGCCAGAACCATGTGGTGGACAGTCCGGAATCACCTGTTGGGCATGCGCAACCACCTCTGAGACGTACCAGAACCACATGCCGTGCAGGCTGGAACCACCTACCGGACAGACCGGAATCACCTTTCGGGCATGCCGGAACCACCTGTCAGATGTGCCAGAAACACGTGCCGGAGACGCCGGAAGCACCTGCCAAGCACGTTGGAACCACCTGCTCAACTCGCCTGAACCACCTGCCGGACATGCCAAAATCACCTGCCGACTATGCCAGAACCACTTGGCGAACACTCCAGAATCACTTGCCGGGCATGCAGGAACCACCTCTCAGACATGCCAGAACCCCGTGCCAATGACCCCGGAAGCACCAGCCGAGCACGCCGGAACCACCTGCTCGACTCGCCAGAACCACCTGCCGATCACGCAAAAATCACCTGCCGGCTACGCCACAACCAGTTGGTGAACACTTTGGAATCACCTGCCAGGCTTGCTGGAACCACCTGCCGGTCAAGCCAAAATCACCTGTCAACTACGCCAGAACCGCTTGGCGGACACTGCGGAAACACCTGTCGGGCCGGCCGGAAGCACATCTCAGACGTGCCGGAAACGTGTTCATGAGATGCTGGAGCCACACCCCGAACAGACGGATACCACCTGCCAGAACCGCCTGAACCACCTGCTGAGCACGCCGGAACCACCTGCTCGACTCACCGGTACCACCTCCCTGACACGCCAAAATCACCTGCTGGGTATGACAGAACCTCTTCGCGGACACTCCGGAATCATCTGCCGGACATGCCGGAACCAGCTCTCAGACACACCAGAACCAAGTGCCGGAGACGCCGGAAGCACCTGCCGAGCATCCCGGAGCCACCTGCTCGACTCGCCAGAAACACCTGCCGGACACGCCAAAATCACCTGCCGGGTATGCCAGAACCACCTGGCGGACACTCCGGAATCACCTGCCACGCATGTCGGAACCACCTCTCAGACGTGCCGGAAGCACGTGCCAGACACGCCGGAAACACCTACCGGACAGACCGGAACCACCTGCCGAGCACGCCGGAGCCACCTGTTCGACTCGCTGGAACCACCTGCCGGACAGGCCAATATCAACTGCTGGCTATGCCAGAACCACCTGGGGGACAGTCCGGGATCACCTGCCAGCCATGGCGGAACCACCTCTCAGACGTACCAGAACCACCTGCCGGAGAAGCTGGAAACACGTCCTGGACAGACTGGAACCACGTGACGGCCATGCCTGAACCACCTGCCGAGCACGGCGGAACCACCTGCCGGACACGCCAAAATCACCTGCGGGCTACGCCAGAACCACTTGGACGACTCTCCGAAATGACCTGC
The DNA here is from genome assembly GCF_037783145.1 of Equus przewalskii. Taxonomy (NCBI): domain Eukaryota; kingdom Metazoa; phylum Chordata; class Mammalia; order Perissodactyla; family Equidae; genus Equus; species Equus przewalskii. The sequence continues at coordinate 13,490 of NW_027228159.1, forward strand.
CGGGCATGTTGGAACCACCTCTCAGACGTGCCAGAAGCACGTGGCGGACAGTCCGGAATCACATGTTGGGCATACGCAACCACCTCTGACACGTACCAGAACCACGTGCCGTGCACGCCGGAACCACCTACCGGACAGACCGGAATCAACTTTTGGGCATGCCGGAACCACCAGTGAGATGTGCCAGAAACACGTGCCGGAGACGCCGGAAGCAGCTGCCGAGCACGTCGCAACCACCTGCTCAACTCGCCTGAACCACCTGCCGGACATGCCAAAATCACCTGCCCGCTACACCAGCACCACTTCGGGGACAAGCCGGAATCACGTGATGGGCATGCCGGCACAGCCTCTCAGACTGAACCTCGTGCCGGACACCACAGAACCACCTGCCGGACAGACCGGAACCACCTGCCGGACACGCCGGAACCACCGGCTCGACCCGCCGGAACGACCGCTGGACATGCAAAATCACCTGCTGGCTATGCCGGAAACACTTGGCGAACACTCTGGAATCACCTGCCGGGCATGCCGGAACCACCTCTCAGATATGCCAGAACCCCGTGCCAATGACCCCGGAAGCACCTGCCGAGCACGCCGGAACCACCTGCTCGACTCGCCAGAACCACCTGCCGGACACGCAAAAATCACCTGATGGCTACGCCACAACCAGTTGGGGAACACTTCGGAATCACCTGCCGGGCTTGCTGTAACCACCTGCCGGTCATGCCAAAATCACCTGAAAACTACGCCAGAAACGCTTGGCGGAAACTGCGGAAACACCTGTCGGGCCGGCTGGAACCACATCTCAGATGTGCCAGAAACGTGTTCATGAGATGCTGGAACCACACACCGAACAGACGGATACCACCTGCCAGAACCGCCTGAACAACCTGCCGAGCACGCCGGAGCCACCTGCTCGACTCGCCGGAACCACCTACCTGACATGCCCAAATCACCAGCCGGGTATGCCAGAACCACTTGGCGGACACTCCGGAATCATCTGCCGGACATGCCGGAACCAGCTCTCAGACACACCAGAACCACGTGCCGGAGACGCCAGAAGCACCTGCCGAGCATGCCGGAGCCACCTGCTCGACTCGCCAGAAACACCTGCCGGACACGCCAAAATCACCTGCCGGGTACGCCAGAACCACCTGGCGGACACTCCGAAATCACCTGTCGCGCATGCCGGAACCACCTCTCAGACGTGCCGGAAGCACGTGCCGGACACGCCGGAATCACCTACCGGACAGACCGGAACCACCTGCCGAGCACGCCAGAGCCACCTGTTCGACTCGCTGGAACCACCTGCCGGACAGGCCAATATCAACTGCTGGCTATGCCAGAACCACCTTGGGACGGTCCGGAATCACCTGCCAGCCATGGCGGAACCACCTCTCAGACGTACCAGAACCACCTGCCGGAGAAGCTGGAAACACGTCCTGGACAGTCTGGAACCAGCTGCCGGCCAAGCCTGAACCACCTGCCAAGCACAACGGAACAACCTGCCAGACACGCCAAAATCACCTGCGTGTTATGCCAGAACCACTTGGAGGACTCTCTGGGATGACCTGCCGGGCATGCCGGAACCCCCTCTCAGACGTGCCAGAACCATGTGGCGGACAGTCCGGAATCACCTGTTGGGCATGCGCAACCACCTCTGAGACGTACCAGAACCACATGCCGTGCAGGCTGGAACCACCTACCGGACAGACCGGAATCACCTTTCGGGCATGCCGCAACCACCTGTCAGATGTGCCAGAAACACGTGCCGGAGACGCCGGAAGCACCTGCCAAGCACGTTGGAACCACCTGCTCAACTCGCCTGAACCACCTGCCGGACATGCCAAAATCACCTGCCGACTATGCCAGAACCACTTGGCGAACACTCCGGAATCACTTGCCGGGCATGCAGGAACCACCTCTCAGACATGCCAGAACCCCGTGCCAATGCCCCGGAAGCACCAGCCGAGCACGCCGGAACCACCTGCTCGACTCGCCAGAACCACCTGCCGATCACGCAAAAATCACCTGCCGGCTACGCCACAACCAGTTGGTGAACACTTTGGAATCACCTGCCAGGCTTGCTGGAACCACCTGCCAGTCATGCCAAAATCACCTGCCAACTACGCCAGAACCGCTTGGCGGACACTGCGGAAACACCTGTCGGGCCGGCTGGAACCACATCTCAGACGTGCCAGAAACGTGTTCATGAGATGCTGGAACCACACCCCGAACAGACGGATACCACCTCCCAGAACCGCCTGAACCACCTGCTGAGCACGCCGGAACCACCTGCTCGACTCACCGGTACCACCTCCCTGACACGCCAAAATCACCTGCCGGTTATGCCAGAACCACTTGGCGGACACTCCGGAATCATCTGCCGGACATGCCGGAACCAGCTCTCAGACACACCAGAACCAAGTGCCGGAGACTCCGGAAGCACCTGCCGAGCATGCCGGAGCCACCTGCTCGACTCGCCAGAAACACCAGCCGGACACGCCAAAATCACCTGCCGGGTATGCCAGAACCACCTGGCGGACACTACGGAATCACGTGCCGCGCATGTCGGAACCACCTCTCAGACGTGCCGGAAGCACGTGCCAGACACGCCGGAAACACCTACCGGACAGACCGGAACCACCTGCCAAGAACGCCGGAGCCACCTGTTCGACTGGCTGGAACCACCTGCCGGACAGGCCAATATCAACTGCTGGCTATGCCAGAACCACCTGGGGGACAGTCCGGGATCACCTGCCAGCCATGGCGGAACCACCTCTCAGACGTACCAGAACCACCTGCCGGAGAAGCTGGAAACACGTCCTGGACAGACTGGAACCACGTGACGGCCATGCCTGAACCACCTCCCGAGCACGGCGGAACCACCTGCCGGACACGCCAAAATCACCTGCGGGCTACGCCAGAACCACTTGGACGACTCTCCGAAATGACCTGCCGGTCATGTTGGAACCACCTCTCAGACGTGCCAGAAGCACATGGCGGACAGTCCGGATCACCTGTTGGGCATATGCAACCACCTCTGACACGTACCAGAACCACGTGCCGTGCACGCCGGAACCACCTACCGGACAGACCGGAATCAACTTTTGGGCATGCCGGAACCACCAGTCAGATGTGCCAGAAACACGTGCCGGAGACGCCGGAAGCACCTGCCGAGCACGTCGCAACCACCTGCTCAACTCGCCTGAACCACCTGCCGGACACGCCAAAATCACCTGCCCGCTACACCAGCACCACTTCGGGGACAAGCCGGAATCACGTGAGGGGCATGCCGGCACAGCCTCTCAGACTGAACCTCGTGCCGGACACCACAGAACCACCTGCCGGACAGACCGCAACCACCTGCCGGACACGCCGGAACCACCGGCTCGACCCGCCTGAACGACCACTGGACATGCAAAATCACCTGCCGGCTATGCCGGAAACACTTGGCGAACACTCCGGAATCACCTGCCGGGCATGCCGGAACCACCTCTCAGATATGCCAGAACCACGTGCCAATGACCCCGGAAGCACCTGCCGAGCACGCCGGAACCACCAGCTCGACTCGCCAGAACCCCCTGCCGGACACGCAAAAATCACCTGCCGGCTACGCCACAACCAGTTGGGGAACACATCGGAATCACCTGCTGGGCTTGCTGGAACCACCTGCCGGTCATGCCAAAATCGCCTGCCAACTACGCCAGTACCGCTTGGCGGACACTGTGGAAACACCTGTCGGGCCGGCCGGAACCACATCTCAGACGTGCCAGAACCATGTGCATGAGATGCTGGAACCACACCCCGAACAGACGGAAAACACCTGCCAGACCCGTCTGAACAACCTGCCGAGCACGCCGGAGCCACCTGCTCGACTCACCGGAACCACCTACCTGACATGCCCAAATCACCTGCCGGGTACGCCAGAACCACCTGGCGGACATTCCGAAATCACCTGTCGCGCATGCCGGAACCACCTCTCAGACGTGCCGGAAGCACGTGCCGGACACGCCGGAATCACCTACCGGACAGACCGGAACCACCTGCCGAGCACGCCGGAGCCACCTGTTCGACTCGCTGGAACCACCTGCCGGACAGGCCAATATCAACTGCTGGCTATGCCAGAACCACCTGGGGGACGGTCCGGAATCACCTGCCAGCCATGGCGGAACCACCTCTCAGACGTACCAGAACCACCTGCCGGAGAAGCTGGAAACACGTCCTGGACAGTCTGGAACCACCTGCCGGCCAAGCCTGAACCACCTGCCAAGCACAACGGAACAACCTGCCAGACACGCCAAAATCACCTGCGTGTTATGCCAGAACCACTTGGAGGACTCTCTGGGATGACCTGCCGGGCATGCCGGAACCACCTCTCAGACGTGCCAGAACCATGTGGCGGACAGTCCGGAATCACCTGTTGGGCATGCGCAACCACCTCTGAGACGTACCAGAACCACATGCCGTGCAGGCTGGAACCACCTACCGGACAGACCGGAATCACCTTTCGGGCATGCCGGAACCACCTGTCAGATGTGCCAGAAACACGTGCCGGAGACGCCGGAAGCACCTGCCAAGCACGTTGGAACCACCTGCTCAACTCGCCTGAACCACCTGCCGGACATGCCAAAATCACCTGCCGACTATGCCAGAACCACTTGGCGAACACTCCGGAATCACTTGCCGGGCATGCAGGAACCACCTCTCAGACATGCCAGAACCCCGTGCCAATGACCCCGGAAGCACCAGCCGAGCACGCCGGAACCACCTGCTCGACTCGCCAGAACCACCTGCCGATCACGCAAAAATCACCTGCCGGCTACGCCACAACCAGTTGGTGAACACTTTGGAATCACCTGCCAGGCTTGCTGGAACCACCTGCCAGTCATGCCAAAATCACCTGCCAACTACGCCAGAACCGCTTGGCGGACACTGCGGAAACACCTGTCGGGCCGGCTGGAACCACATCTCAGACGTGCCAGAAACGTGTTCACGAGATGCTGGAACCACACCCCGAACAGACGGATACCACCTGCCAGAACCGCCTGAACCACCTGTTGAGCACGCCGGAACCACCTGCTCGACTCACCGGTACCACCTCCCTGACACGCCAAAATCACCTGCTGGGTATGCCAGAAACGCTTGGCGGACACTCCGGAATCATCTGCCGGACATGCCGGAACCAGCTCTCAGACACACCAGAACCAAGTGCCGGAGACGCCGGAAGCACCTGCGGAGCATGCCGGAGCCACCTGCTCGACTCGCCAGAAACACCTGCCGGACACGCCAAAATCACCTGCCGGGTACGCAAGAACCACCTGGCGGACACTACGGAATCACGTGCCGCGCATGTCGGAACCACCTCTCAGTCGTGCCGGAAGCACGTGCCGGACACGCCGGAGACACCTACCGGACAGACCGGAACCACCTGCCAAGAACGCCGGAGCCACCTGTTCGACTCGCTGGAACCACCTGCCGGACAGGCCAATATCAACTGCTGGCTATGCCAGAACCACCTGGGGGACGGTCCGGAATCACCTGCCAGCCATGGCGGAACCGCCTCTCAGACATACCAGAACCACCTGCCGGAGAAGCTGGAAACACGTCCTGGACAGACTGGAACCACGTGACGGCCATGCCTGAACCACCTGCTGAGCACGGCGGAACCACCTGCCGGACACGCCAAAATCACCTGCGGGCTACGCCAGAACCCCTTATACGACTCTCCGAAATGACCTGCCGGACATGTTGGAACCACCTCTCAGACGTGCCAGAAGCATGTGGCGGACAGTCCGGAATCACCTGTTGGGCATACGCAACCACCTCTGAGACGTACCAGAACCACGTGCCGTGCACGCCGGAACCACCTACCGGACAGACCGGAATCAACTTTTGGGCATGCCGGAACCACCAGTCAGATGTGCCAGAAACATGTGCCGGAGACGCCGGAAGCACCTGCCGAGCACGTCGCAACCACGTGCTCAACTCGCCTGAACCACCTGCCGGACACGCCAAAATCACCTGCCCGCTACACCAGCACCACTTCGGGGACAAGCCGGAATCACGTGAGGGGCATGCCGGCACAGCCTCTCAGACTGAACCTCGTGCCGGACACCACAGAACCACCTGCCGGACAGACCGCAACCACCTGCCGCACACGCCGGAACCACCGGCTCGACCCGCCGGAACGACCGCTGGACATGCAAAATCACCTGCCGGCTATGCCGGAAACACTTGGCGAACACTCCGGAATCACCTGCCGGGCATGCCGGAACCACCTCTCAGATATGCCAGAACCACGTGCCAATGACCACGGAAGCACCTGCCGAGCACGCCGGAACCACCTGCTCGACTCGCCACAACCACCTGCCGGACACGCAAAAATCACCTGCCGGCTACGCCACAACCAGTTGGGGAACACTTCGGAATCAACTGCTGGGCTTGCTAGAAGCACCTGCCGGTCATGCCAAAATCACCTGCCAACTACGCCAGTACCACTTGGCGGACACTGTGGAAACACCTGTCGGGCCGGCCGGAACCACATCTCAGACGTGCCAGAACCATGTGCATGAGATGCTGGAACCACACCCCGAACAGACGGAAAACACCTGCCAGACCCGTCTGAACAACCTGCCGAGCACGCCGGAGCCACCTCCTCGACTCGCCGGAACCACCTACCTGACATGCCCAAATCACCAGCCGGGTATGCCAGAACCACTTGGCGGACACTCCGGAATCATCTGCCGGACATGCCGGAACCAGCTCTCAGACACACCAGAACCACGTGCCGGAGACGCCGGAAGCACCTGCCGAGCATGCCGGAGCCACCTGCTCGACTCGCCAGAAACACCTGCCGGACACGCCAAAATCACCTGCCGGGTACGCCAGAACCACCTGGCGGACACTCCGAAATCACCTGTCGCGCATGCCGGAACCACCTCTCAGACGTGCCGGAAGCACGTGCCGGACACGCCGGAATCACCTACCGGACAGACCGGAACCACCTGCCGAGCACGCCGGAGCCACCTGTTCGACTCGCTGGAACCACCTGCCGGACAGGCCAATATCAACTGCTGGCTATGACAGAACCACCTGGGGGACGGTCCGGAATCACCTGCCAGCCATGGCGGAACCACCTCTCAGACGTACCAGAACCACCTGCCGGAGAAGCTGGAAACACGTCCTGGACAGTCTGGAACCACCTGCCGGCCAAGCCTGGACCACCTGCCAAGCACAACGGAAAAACCTGCCAGACATGCCAAAATCACCTGCGTGTTATGCCAGAACCACTTGGAGGACTCTCTGGGATGACCTGCCGGGCATGCCGGAACCACCTCTCAGACGTGCCAGAACCATGTGGCGGACAGTCCGGAATCACCTGTTGGGCATGCGCAACCACCTCTGAGACGTACCAGAACCACATGCCGTGCAGGCTGGAACCACCTACCGGACAGACCGGAATCACCTTTCGGGCATGCCGGAACCACCTGTCAGATGTGCCAGAAACACGTGCCGGAGACGCCGGAAGCACCTGCCAAGCACGTTGGAACCACCTGCTCAACTCGCCTGAACCACCTGCCGGACATGCCAAAATCACCTGCCGACTATGCCAGAACCACTTGGCGAACACTCCGGAATCACTTGCCGGGCATGCAGGAACCACCTCTCAGACATGCCAGAACCCCGTGCCAATGACCCCGGAAGCACCAGCCGAGCACGCCGGAACCACCTGCTCGACTCGCCAGAACCACCTGCCGATCACGCAAAAATCACCTGCCGGCTACGCCACAACCAGTTGGTGAACACTTTGGAATCACCTGCCAGGCTTGCTGGAACCACCTGCCAGTCATGCCAAAATCACCTGCCAACTACGCCAGAACCGCTTGGCGGACACTGCGGAAACACCTGTCGGGCCGGCTGGAACCACATCTCAGACGTGCCAGAAACGTGTTCATGAGATGCTGGAACCACACCCCGAACAGACGGATACCACCTGCCAGAACCGCCTGAACCACCTGCTGAGCACGCCAGAACCACCTGCTCGACTCACCGGTACCACATCCCTGACACGCCAAAATCACCTGCTGGGTATGCCAGAACCACTTGCCGGACACTCCGGAATCATCTGCCGGACATGCCGGAACCAGCTCTGAGACACACCAGAACCAAGTGCCGGAGACGCCGGAAGCACCTGCCGAGCATGCCGGAGCCACCTGCTCGACTCGCCAGAAACACCTGCCGGACACGCCAAAATCACCTGCCGGGTACGCCAGAACCACCTGGCGGACACTCCGAAATCACCTGTCGCGCATGCCGGAACCACCTCTCAGACGTGCCGGAAGCACGTGCCGGACACGCCGGAATCACCTACCGGACAGACCGGAACCACCTGCCGAGCACGCCGGAGCCACCTGTTCAACTCGCTGGAACCACCTGCCGGACAGGCCAATATCAACTGCTGGCTATGCGAGAACCACCTGGGGGACGGTCCGGAATCACCTGCCAGCCCTGGAGGAACCACCTCTTAGACGTACCAGAACCACCTGCCGGAGAAGCTGGAAACACGTCCTGGACAGTCTGGAACCACCTGCCGGCCAAGCCTGAACCACCTGCCGAGCACAACGGAACAACCTGCCAGAAACGCCAAAATCACCTGCGTGTTATGCCAGAACCACTTGGAGGACTCTCTGGGATGACCTGCCGGGCATGCCGGAACCACCTCTCAGACGTGCCAGAAGCATGTGGCGGACAGTCCGGAATCACCTGTTGGGCATGCGCAACCACCTCTGAGACGTACCAGAACCACATGCCGTGCAGGCTGGAACCACCTACCGGACAGACCGGAATCACCTTTCGGGCATGCCGCAACCACCTGTCAGATGTGCCAGAAACACGTGCCGGAGACGCCGGAAGCACCTGCCAAGCACGTTGGAACCACCTGCTCAACTCGCCTGAACCACCTGCCGGACATGCCAAAATCACCTGCCGACTATGCCAGAACCACTTGGCGAACACTCCGGAATCACTTGCCGGGCATGCAGGAACCACCTCTCAGACATGCAAGAACCCCGTGCCAATGACCCCGGAAGCACCAGCCGAGCACGCCGGAACCACCTGCTCGACTCGCCAGAACCACCTGCCGATCACGCAAAAATCACCTGCCGGCTATCCCACAACCCGTTGGTGAACACTTTGGAATCACCTGTCAGGCTTGCTGGAACCACCTGCCAGTCATGCCAAAATCACCTGCCAACTACGCCAGAACCGCTTGGCGGACACTGCGGAAACACCTGTCGGGCCGGCTGGAACCACATCTCAGACGTGCCAGAAACGTGTTCATGAGATGCTGGAACCACACCCCGAACAGACGGATACCACCTGCCAGAACCGCCTGAACCACCTGCTGAGCACGCCGGAACTACCTGCTCGACTCACCGGTACCACCTCCCTGACACGCCAAAATCACCTGCTGGGTATGCCAGAACCACTTGGCGGACACTCCGGAATCATCTGCCGGACATGCCGGAACCAGCTCTCAGACACACCAGAACCAAGTGCCGGAGACGCCGGAAGCACCTGCCGAGCATGCCGGAGCCACCTGCTCGACTCGCCAGAAACACCTGCCGGACACGCCAAAATCACCTGCCGGGTATGCCAGAACCACCTGGCCGACACTCCGGAATCACCTGCCGGACATGCCGGAACCATCTCTCAGACACACCAGAACCAAGTGCCGGAGACGCCGGAAGCACCTGCCGAGCATGCCGGAGCCACCTGCTCGACTCGCCAGAAACACCTGCCGGACACGCCAAAATCACCTGCCGGGTACGCCAGAACCACCTGGCGGACACTACGGAATCACGTGCCGCGCATGTCGGAACCAATTCTCAGACGTGCCGGAAGCACGTGCCAGACACGCCGGAAACACCTACCGGACAGACCGGAACCACCTGCCAAGAACGCCGGAGCCACCTGTTCGACTCGCTGGAACCACCTTCCGGACAGGCCAATATCAACTTCTGGCTATGCCAGAACCACCTGGGGGACAGTCCGGGATCACCTGCCAGCCATGTCGGAACCACCTCTCAGACGTACCAGAACCACCTGCCGGAGAAGCTGGAAACACGTCCTGGACAGACTGGAACCACGTGACGGCCATGCCTGAACCACCTGCCGAGCACGGCGGAACCACCTGCCGGACACGCCAAAATCACCTGCGGGCTATGCCAGAACCCCTTGGACGACTCTCCGAAATGACAGCCGGGCATGTTGGAACCACCTCTCAGACGTGCCAGAAGCACGTGGCGGACAGTCCGGAATCAACTGTTGAGCATACGCAACCACCTCTGACACGTACCAGAACCACGTGCCGTGCACGCCGGAACCACCTACCGGACAGACCGGAATCAACTTTTGGGCATGCAGGAACCACCAGTCAGATGTGCCAGAAACACGTGCCGGAGACGCCGGAAGCACCTGCCGAGCACGTCGCAACCACCTGCTCAACTCGCCTGAACCACCTGCCGGACACGCCAAAATCACCTGCCCGCTACACCAGCACCACTTCGGGGACAAGCCGGAATCACGTGAGGGGCATGCCGGCACAGCCTCTCAGACTGAACCTCGTGCCGGACACCACAGAACCACCTGCCGGACAGACCGGAACCACCTGCTGGACACGCCGGAACCACAGGCTCGACCCGCCGGAACGACCGCTGGACATGCAAAATCACCTGCCGGCTGCGCCGGAAACACTTGGCGAACACTCCGGAATCACCTGCCGGGCATGCAGGAACCACCTCTCAGATATGCCAGAACCACGTGCCAATGACCCCGGAAGCACCTGCCGAGCACGCCGGAACCACCTGCTCGACTTGCCAGAACCACCTGCCGGACACGCAAAAATCAACTGCCGGCTACGCCACAACCTGTTGGGGAACACTTCGGAATCACCTGCCGGGCTTGCTGGAACCACCTGCCGGTCATGCCAAAATCACCTGCCAACTACGCCAGTACCACTTGGCGGACACTGTGGAAACACCTGTCGGGCCGGCCGGAACCACATCTCAGACGTGCCAGAACCATGTGCATGAGATGCTGGAACCACACCCCGAACAGACGGAAAACACCTGCCAGACCCGTCTGAACAACCTGCCGAGCACGCCGGAGCCACCTGCTCGACTCGCCGGAACCACCTACCTGACATGCCCAAAGCACCAGCCGGGTATGCCAGAACCACTTGGCGGACACTCCGGAATCATCTGCCGGACATGCCGGAACCAGCTCTCAGACACACCAGAACCACGTGCCGGAGACGCCGGAAGCACCTGCCGAGCATGCCGGAGCCACCTGCTCGACTTGCCAGAAACACCTGCCGGACACGCCAAAATCACCTGCCGGGTACGCCAGAACCACCTGGCGGACACTCCGAAACCACCTCTCGCGCATGCCGGAACCACCTCTCAGACGTGCCGGAAGCACGTGCCGGACACGCCGGAATCACCTACCGGACAGACCGGAACCACCTGCCGAGCACGCCAGAGCCACCTGTTCGACTCGCTGGAACCACCTGCCGGACAGGCCAATATCAACTGCTGGCTATGCCAGAACCACCTGGGGGACGGTCCGGAATCACCTGCCAGCCATGGCGGAACCACCTCTCAGACGTACCAGAACCACCTGCCGGAGAAGCTGGAAACACGTCCTGGACAGTCTGGAACCACCTGCCGGCCAAGCCTGAACCACCGGCCAAGCACAACGGAACAACCTGCCAGACACGCCAAAATCACCTGCGTGTTATGCCAGAACCACTTGGAGGACTCTCTGGGATGACCTGCCGGGCATGCCGGAACCACCTCTCAGACGTGCCAGAACCATGTGGCGGACAGTCCGGAATCACCTGTTGGGCATGCGCAACCACCTCTGAGACGTACCAGAACCACATGCCGTGCAGGCTGGAACCACCTACCGGACAGACCGGAATCACCTTTCGGGCATGCCGGAACCACCTGTCAGATGTGCCAGAAACACGTGCCGGAGACGCCGGAAGCACCTGCCAAGCACGTTGGAACCACCTGCTCAACTCACCTGAACCACCTGCCGGACATGCCAAAATCACCTGCCGACTATGCCAGAACCACTTGGCGAACACTCCGGAATCACTTGCCGGGCATGCAGGAACCACCTCTCAGACATGCCAGAACCCCGTGCCAATGACCCCGGAAGCACCAGCCGAGCACGCCGGAACCACCTGCTCGACTCGCCAGAACCACCTGCCGATCACGCAGAAATCACCTGCCGGCTACACCAGCACCACTTCGGGGACAAGCCGGAATCACGTGAGGGGCATGCCGGCACAGCCTCTCAGACTGAACCTCGTGCCGGACACCACAGAACCACCTGCCGGACAGACCGGAACCACCTGCCGCACACGCCGGAACCAGCCGCTGGACCCGCAGGAACGACAGCTGGACATGCAAAATCACCTGCCGGCTACGCCGGAAACACTTGGCGAACACTCCGGAATCACCTGCCGGGCATGCCGGAACCACCTCTCAGATATGCCAGAACCACGTGCCAATGACCACGGAAGCACCTGCCGAGCACGCCGGAACCACCTGCTCGACTCGCCAGAACCACCTGCCGGACACGCAAAAATCACCTGCCGGCTACGCCACAACCAGTTGGGGAACACTTCGGAATCGCCTGCCGGGCTTGCTGGAACCACCTGCCGGTCATGCCAAAATCACCTGCCAACTACGCCAGTACCACTTGGCAGACACTGTGGAAACACCTGTCGGGCCGGCCGGAACCACATCTCAGACGTGCCAGAACCATGTGCATGAGATGCTGGAACCACACCCCGAACAGACGGAAAACACCTGCCAGACCCGTCTGAACAACCCGCCGAGCACGCCGGAGCCACCTGCTCGACTCGCCGGAACCACCTACCTGACATGCCCAAATCACCAGCCGGGTATGCCAGAACCACTTGGCGGACACTCCGGAATCATCTGCCGGACATGCCGGAACCAGCTCTCAGACATACCAGAACCACGTGCCGGAGACGCCCGAAGCACCTGCCGAGCATGCCGGAGCCACCTGCTCGACTCGCCAGAAACACCTGCCGGACACGCCAAAATCACCTGCCGGGTATGCCAGAACCACCTGGCGGACACTACGGAATCACTTGCCGCGCATGCCGGAACCACCTCTCAGACGTGCCGGAAGCACGTGCCGGACACGCCGGAAACACCTACCGGACAGACCGGAACCACCTGCCAAGAACGCCGGAGCCACCTGTTCGACTCGCTGGAACCACCTGCCGGACAGGCCAATATCAACTGCTGGCTATGCCAGAACCACCTGGGGGCCAGTCCGGGATCACCTGCCAGCCATGGCGGAACCACCTCTCAGACGTACCAGAACCACCTGCCAGAGAAGCTGGAAACACGTCCTGGACAGACTGGAACCACGTGACGGCCATGCCTGACCCACCTGCCGAGCACGGCGGAACCACTTGCCGGACACGCCAAAATCACCTGCGGGCTACGCCAGAACCACTTGGACGACTCTCCGAAATGACCTGCCGGGCATGTTGGAACCACCTCTCAGACGTGCCAGAAGCACGTGGCAGACAGTCCGGAATCACCTGTTGGGCATACGCAACCACCTCTGACACGGACCAGAACCACGTGCCGTGCACGCCAGAACCACCTACCGGACAGACCGGAATCAACTTTTGGGCATGCCGGAACCACCAGTCAGATGTGCCAGAAACACGTGCCGGAGACGCCGGAAGCACCTGCCGAGCACGTCGCAACCACCTGCTCAACTCGCCTGAACCACCTGCTGGACACGCCAAAATCACCTGCCCGCTACACCAGCACCACTTCGGGGACAAGCCGGAATCACGTGAGGGGCATGCCGGCACAGCCTCTCAGACTGAACCTCGTGCCGGACACCACAGAACCACCTGCCGGACAGACCGGAACCACCTGCCGGACACGCCGGAACCACCGGCTCGACCCGCCGGAACGACCGCTGGACATGCAAAATCACCTGCCGGCTACGCCGGAAACACTTGGCGAACACTCCGGAATCACCTGCCGGGCATGCCGGAACCACCTCTCAGATATGCCAGAACCACGTGCCAATGACCCCGGAAGCACCTGCCGAGCACGCCGGAACCACCTGCTCGACTCGCCAGAACCACCTGCCGGAGAGGCAAAAATCACCTGCCGGCTACGCCACAACCAGTTGTGGAACACTTCGGAATCACCTGCCGGTCATGTCAAAATCACCTGCGAACTACGCCAGAACCGCTTGGAGGACACTGCGGAAACACCTGTCGGGCCGGCTGGAACCACATCTCAGACGTGCCAGAAACGTGTTCATGAGATGCTGGAACCACACCCCGAACAGACGGATACCACCTGCCAGAACCGCCTGAACCACCTGCTGAGCACGCCGGAACCACCTGCTCGACTCACCGGTACCACCTCCCTGACACGCCAAAATCACCTGCTGGGTATGCCAGAACCACTTGGCGGACACTCCGGAATCATCTGCCGGACATGCCGGAACCAGCTCTCAGACACACCAGAACCAAGTGCCGGAGACGCCGGAAGCACCTGCCGAGCATGCCGGAGCCACCTGCTCGACTCGCCAGAAACACCTGCCGGACACGCCAAAATCACCTGCCGGGTACGCCAGAACCACCTGGCGGACACTCCGAAATCACCTGTCGCGCATGCCGGAACCACCTCTCAGACGTGCCGGAAGCACGTGCCGGACACGCCGGAATCACCTACCGGACAGACCGGAACCACCTGCCGAGCACGCCGGAGCCACCTGTTCAACTCGCTGGAACCACCTGCCGGACAGGCCAATATCAACTGCTGGCTATGCCAGAACCACCTGGGGGACGGTCCGGAATCACCTGCCAGCCCTGGAGGAACCACCTCTTAGACGTACCAGAACCACCTGCCGGAGAAGCTGGAAACACGTCCTGGACAGTCTGGAACCACCTGCCGGCCAAGCCTGAACCACCTGCCGAGCACAACGGAACAACCTGCCAGAAACGCCAAAATCACCTGCGTGTTATGCCAGAACCACTTGGAGGACTCTCTGGGATGACCTGCCGGGCATGCCGGAACCACCTCTCAGACGTGCCAGAACCATGTGGCGGACAGTCCGGAATCACCTGTTGGGCATGCGCAACCACCTCTGAGACGTACCAGAACCACATGCCGTGCAGGCTGGAACCACCTACCGGACAGACCGGAATCACCTTTCGGGCATGCCGCAACCACCTGTCAGATGTGCCAGAAACACGTGCCGGAGACGCCGGAAGCACCTGCCAAGCACGTTGGAACCACCTGCTCAACTCGCCTGAACCACCTGCCGGACATGCCAAAATCACCTGCCGACTATGCCAGAACCACTTGGCGAACACTCCGGAATCACTTGCCGGGCATGCAGGAACCACCTCTCAGACATGCCAGAACCCCGTGCCAATGACCCCGGAAGCACCAGCCGAGCACGCCGGAACCACCTGCTCGACTCGCCAGAACCACCTGCCGATCACGCAGAAATCACCTGCCGGCTACACCAGCACCACTTCGGGGACAAGCCGGAATCACGTGAGGGGCATGCCGGCACAGCCTCTCAGACTGAACCTCGTGCCGGACACCACAGAACCACCTGCCGGACAGACCGGAACCACCTGCCGCACACGCCGGAACCAGCCGCTGGACCCGCAGGAACGACAGCTGGACATGCAAAATCACCTGCCGGCTACGCCGGAAACACTTGGCGAACACTCCGGAATCACCTGCCGGGCATGCAGGAACCACCTCTCAGACATGCCAGAACCCCGTGCCAATGACCCCGGAAGCACCAGCCGAGCACGCCGGAACCACCTGCTCGACTCGCCAGAACCACCTGCCGATCACGCAAAAATCACCTGCCGGCTATCCCACAACCCGTTGGTGAACACTTTGGAATCACCTGCCAGGCTTGCTGGAACCACCTGCCAGTCATGCCAAAATCACCTGCCAACTACGCCAGAACCGCTTGGCGGACACTGCGGAAACACCTGTCGGGCCGGCTGGAACCACATCTCAGACGTGCCAGAAACGTGTTCATGAGATGCTGGAACCACACCCCGAACAGACGGATACCACCTGCCAGAACCGCCTGAACCACCTGCTGAGCACGCCGGAACTACCTGCTCGACTCACCGGTACCACCTCCCTGACACGCCAAAATCACCTGCTGGGTATGCCAGAACCACTTGGCGGACACTCCGGAATCATCTGCCGGACATGCCGGAACCAGCTCTCAGACACACCAGAACCAAGTGCCGGAGACGCCGGAAGCACCTGCCGAGCATGCCGGAGCCACCTGCTCGACTCGCCAGAAACACCTGCCGGACACGCCAAAATCACCTGCCGGGTATGCCAGAACCACCTGGCCGACACTCCGGAATCACCTGCCGGACATGCCGGAACCATCTCTCAGACACACCAGAACCAAGTGCCGGAGACGCCGGAAGCACCTGCCGAGCATGCCGGAGCCACCTGCTCGACTCGCCAGAAACACCTGCCGGACACGCCAAAATCACCTGCCGGGTACGCCAGAACCACCTGGCGGACACTACGGAATCACGTGCCGCGCATGTCGGAACCAATTCTCAGACGTGCCGGAAGCACGTGCCAGACACGCCGGAAACACCTACCGGACAGACCGGAACCACCTGCCAAGAACGCCGGAGCCACCTGTTCGACTCGCTGGAACCACCTGCCGGACAGGCCAATATCAACTTCTGGCTATGCCAGAACCACCTGGGGGACAGTCCGGGATCACCTGCCAGCCATGTCGGAACCACCTCTCAGACGTACCAGAACCACCTGCCGGAGAAGCTGGAAACACGTCCTGGACAGACTGGAACCACGTGACGGCCATGCCTGAACCACCTGCCGAGCACGGCGGAACCACCTGCCGGACACGCCAAAATCACCTGCGGGCTATGCCAGAACCCCTTGGACGACTCTCCGAAATGACAGCCGGGCATGTTGGAACCACCTCTCAGACGTGCCAGAAGCACGTGGCGGACAGTCCGGAATCAACTGTTGAGCATACGCAACCACCTCTGACACGTACCAGAACCACGTGCCGTGCACGCCGGAACCACCTACCGGACAGACCGGAATCAACTTTTGGGCATGCAGGAACCACCAGTCAGATGTGCCAGAAACACGTGCCGGAGACGCCGGAAGCACCTGCCGAGCACGTCGCAACCACCTGCTCAACTCGCCTGAACCACCTGCCGGACACGCCAAAATCACCTGCCCGCTACACCAGCACCACTTCGGGGACAAGCCGGAATCACGTGAGGGGCATGCCGGCACAGCCTCTCAGACTGAACCTCGTGCCGGACACCACAGAACCACCTGCCGGACAGACCGGAACCACCTGCTGGACACGCCGGAACCACAGGCTCGACCCGCCGGAACGACCGCTGGACATGCAAAATCACCTGCCGGCTGCGCCGGAAACACTTGGCGAACACTCCGGAATCACCTGCCGGGCATGCCGGAACCACCTCTCAGATATGCCAGAACCACGTGCCAATGACCCCGGAAGCACCTGCCGAGCACGCCGGAACCACCTGCTCGACTTGCCAGAACCACCTGCCGGACACGCAAAAATCAACTGCCGGCTACGCCACAACCTGTTGGGGAACACTTCGGAATCACCTGCCGGGCTTGCTGGAACCACCTGCCGGTCATGCCAAAATCACCTGCCAACTACGCCAGTACCACTTGGCGGACACTGTGGAAACACCTGTCGGGCCGGCCGGAACCACATCTCAGACGTGCCAGAACCATGTGCATGAGATGCTGGAACCACACCCCGAACAGACGGGAAACACCTGCCAGACCCGTCTGAACAACCTGCCGAGCACGCCGGAGCCACCTGCTCGACTCGCCGGAACCACCTACCTGACATGCCCAAAGCACCAGCCGGGTATGCCAGAACCACTTGGCAGACACTCCGGAATCATCTGCCGGACATGCCGGAACCAGCTCTCAGACACACCAGAACCACGTGCCGGAGACGCCGGAAGCACCTGCCGAGCATGCCGGAGCCACCTGCTCGACTTGCCAGAAACACCTGCCGGACACGCCAAAATCACCTGCCGGGTACGCCAGAACCACCTGGCGGACACTCCGAAACCACCTCTCGCGCATGCCGGAACCACCTCTCAGACGTGCCGGAAGCACGTGCCGGACACGCCGGAATCACCTACCGGACAGACCGGAACCACCTGCCGAGCACGCCAGAGCCACCTGTTCGACTCGCTGGAACCACCTGCCGGACAGGCCAATATCAACTGCTGGCTATGCCAGAACCACCTGGGGGACGGTCCGGAATCACCTGCCAGCCATGGCGGAACCACCTCTCAGACGTACCAGAACCACCTGCCGGAGAAGCTGGAAACACGTCCTGGACAGTCTGGAACCACCTGCCGGCCAAGCCTGAACCACCGGCCAAGCACAACGGAACAACCTGCCAGACACGCCAAAATCACCTGCGTGTTATGCCAGAACCACTTGGAGGACTCTCTGGGATGACCTGCCGGGCATGCCGGAACCACCTCTCAGACGTGCCAGAACCATGTGGCGGACAGTCCGGAATCACCTGTTGGGCATGCGCAACCACCTCTGAGACGTACCAGAACCACATGCCGTGCAGGCTGGAACCACCTACCGGACAGACCGGAATCACCTTTCGGGCATGCCGGAACCACCTGTCAGATGTGCCAGAAACACGTGCCGGAGACGCCGGAAGCACCTGCCAAGCACGTTGGAACCACCTGCTCAACTCACCTGAACCACCTGCCGGACATGCCAAAATCACCTGCCGACTATGCCAGAACCACTTGGCGAACACTCCGGAATCACTTGCCGGGCATGCAGGAACCACCTCTCAGACATGCCAGAACCCCGTGCCAATGACCCCGGAAGCACCAGCCGAGCACGCCGGAACCACCTGCTCGACTCGCCAGAACCACCTGCCGATCACGCAGAAATCACCTGCCGGCTACACCAGCACCACTTCGGGGACAAGCCGGAATCACGTGAGGGGCATGCCGGCACAGCCTCTCAGACTGAACCTCGTGCCGGACACCACAGAACCACCTGCCGGACAGACCGGAACCACCTGCCGCACACGCCGGAACCAGCCGCTGGACCCGCAGGAACGACAGCTGGACATGCAAAATCACCTGCCGGCTACGCCGGAAACACTTGGCGAACACTCCGGAATCACCTGCCGGGCATGCAGGAACCACCTCTCAGACATGCCAGAACCCCGTGCCAATGACCCCGGAAGCACCAGCCGAGCACGCCGGAACCACCTGCTCGACTCGCCAGAACCACCTGCCGATCACGCAAAAATCACCTGCCGGCTATCCCACAACCCGTTGGTGAACACTTTGGAATCACCTGCCAGGCTTGCTGGAACCACCTGCCAGTCATGCCAAAATCACCTGCCAACTACGCCAGAACCGCTTGGCGGACACTGCGGAAACACCTGTCGGGCCGGCTGGAACCACATCTCAGACGTGCCAGAAACGTGTTCATGAGATGCTGGAACCACACCCCGAACAGACGGATACCACCTGCCAGAACCGCCTGAACCACCTGCTGAGCACGCCGGAACTACCTGCTCGACTCACCGGTACCACCTCCCTGACACGCCAAAATCACCTGCTGGGTATGCCAGAACCACTTGGCGGACACTCCGGAATCATCTGCCGGACATGCCGGAACCAGCTCTCAGACACACCAGAACCAAGTGCCGGAGACGCCGGAAGCACCTGCCGAGCATGCCGGAGCCACCTGCTCGACTCGCCAGAAACACCTGCCGGACACGCCAAAATCACCTGCCGGGTATGCCAGAACCACCTGGCCGACACTCCGGAATCACCTGCCGGACATGCCGGAACCATCTCTCAGACACACCAGAACCAAGTGCCGGAGACGCCGGAAGCACCTGCCGAGCATGCCGGAGCCACCTGCTCGACTCGCCAGAAACACCTGCCGGACACGCCAAAATCACCTGCCGGGTACGCCAGAACCACCTGGCGGACACTACGGAATCACGTGCCGCGCATGTCGGAACCAATTCTCAGACGTGCCGGAAGCACGTGCCAGACACGCCGGAAACACCTACCGGACAGACCGGAACCACCTGCCAAGAACGCCGGAGCCACCTGTTCGACTCGCTGGAACCACCTGCCGGACAGGCCAATATCAACTTCTGGCTATGCCAGAACCACCTGGGGGACAGTCCGGGATCACCTGCCAGCCATGTCGGAACCACCTCTCAGACGTACCAGAACCACCTGCCGGAGAAGCTGGAAACACGTCCTGGACAGACTGGAACCACGTGACGGCCATGCCTGAACCACCTGCCGAGCACGGCGGAACCACCTGCCGGACACGCCAAAATCACCTGCGGGCTATGCCAGAACCCCTTGGACGACTCTCCGAAATGACAGCCGGGCATGTTGGAACCACCTCTCAGACGTGCCAGAAGCACGTGGCGGACAGTCCGGAATCACCTGTTGAGCATACGCAACCACCTCTGACACGTACCAGAACCACGTGCCGTGCACGCCGGAACCACCTACCGGACAGACCGGAATCAACTTTTGGGCATGCAGGAACCACCAGTCAGATGTGCCAGAAACACGTGCCGGAGACGCCGGAAGCACCTGCCGAGCACGTCGCAACCACCTGCTCAACTCGCCTGAACCACCTGCCGGACACGCCAAAATCACCTGCCCGCTACACCAGCACCACTTCGGGGACAAGCCGGAATCACGTGAGGGGCATGCCGGCACAGCCTCTCAGACTGAACCTCGTGCCGGACACCACAGAACCACCTGCCGGACAGACCGGAACCACCTGCTGGACACGCCGGAACCACAGGCTCGACCCGCCGGAACGACCGCTGGACATGCAAAATCACCTGCCAGCTGCGCCGGAAACACTTGGCGAACACTCCGGAATCACCTGCCGGGCATGCCGGAACCACCTCTCAGATATGCCAGAACCACGTGCCAATGACCCCGGAAGCACCTGCCGAGCACGCCGGAACCACCTGCTCGACTTGCCAGAACCACCTGCCGGACACGCAAAAATCAACTGCCGGCTACGCCACAACCTGTTGGGGAACACTTCGGAATCACCTGCCGGGCTTGCTGGAACCACCTGCCGGTCATGCCAAAATCACCTGCCAACTACGCCAGTACCACTTGGCGGACACTGTGGAAACACCTGTCGGGCCGGCCGGAACCACATCTCAGACGTGCCAGAACCATGTGCATGAGATGCTGGAACCACACCCCGAACAGACGGAAAACACCTGCCAGACGTGTCTGAACAACCTGCCGAGCACGCCGGAGCCACCTGCTCGACTCGCCGGAACCACCTACCTGACATGCCCAAAGCACCAGCCGGGTATGCCAGAACCACTTGGCAGACACTCCGGAATCATCTGCCGGACATGCCGGAACCAGCTCTCAGACACACCAGAACCACGTGCCGGAGACGCCGGAAGCACCTGCCGAGCATGCCGGAGCCACCTGCTCGACTTGCCAGAAACACCTGCCGGACACGCCAAAATCACCTGCCGGGTACGCCAGAACCACCTGGCGGACACTCCGAAACCACCTCTCGCGCATGCCGGAACCACCTCTCAGACGTGCCGGAAGCACGTGCCGGACACGCCGGAATCACCTACCGGACAGACCGGAACCACCTGCCGAGCACGCCAGAGCCACCTGTTCGACTCGCTGGAACCACCTGCCGGACAGGCCAATATCAACTGCTGGCTATGCCAGAACCACCTGGGGGACGGTCCGGAATCACCTGCCAGCCATGGCGGAACCACCTCTCAGACGTACCAGAACCACCTGCCGGAGAAGCTGGAAACACGTCCTGGACAGTCTGGAACCACCTGCCGGCCAAGCCTGAACCACCGGCCAAGCACAACGGAACAACCTGCCAGACACGCCAAAATCACCTGCGTGTTATGCCAGAACCACTTGGAGGACTCTCTGGGATGACCTGCCGGGCATGCCGGAACCACCTCTCAGACGTGCCAGAACCATGTGGCGGACAGTCCGGAATCACCTGTTGGGCATGCGCAACCACCTCTGAGACGTACCAGAACCACATGCCGTGCAGGCTGGAACCACCTACCGGACAGACCGGAATCACCTTTCGGGCATGCCGGAACCACCTGTCAGATGTGCCAGAAACACGTGCCGGAGACGCCGGAAGCACCTGCCAAGCACGTTGGAACCACCTGCTCAACTCACCTGAACCACCTGCCGGACATGCCAAAATCACCTGCCGACTATGCCAGAACCACTTGGCGAACACTCCGGAATCACTTGCCGGGCATGCAGGAACCACCTCTCAGACATGCCAGAACCCCGTGCCAATGACCCCGGAAGCACCAGCCGAGCACGCCGGAACCACCTGCTCGACTCGCCAGAACCACCTGCCGATCACGCAGAAATCACCTGCTGGCTACACCAGCA
>NW_027228160.1:0-44302 GCF_037783145.1 Equus przewalskii
GGAGTGTCTGCCGAGTGGTTCTGGCGTAGCCGGCAGGTGATTCTGGAGTGTCCGGCATGTGGTTCTGGCACGTCTGAGAGGTGGTTCCGGCATGCCCGGCAGGTGGTTCTGGAGTGTCTGCCGAGTGGTTCTGGCGGAGCCGTCAGGTGATTCTGGCGTGTCCAGCAGGTGGTTCTGGGGAGTGGATCAGGTGGTTCCGGCATACTCGGCAGGTGGTAGCGGCGTGTCCGGAACATGGTTCTGGCAAGTCTGAGAGGTGGTTCCGCCATGCCCGGCAGGTGATTCCGGAGTGTTCGCCAAGTGGTTCTGGCGTAGCCGGAAGGTGATTTTGGCGTGTCCGGCAGGTGTTTCCGGTCTGTCCAGTAGGTGGCTCTGGGGTGTCCGGCACGAGGTTCTGTAACGTCTGAGAGGTTGTGTCGGCATTCACTTCATGTGATTCTGGTTTGTCCGCCAAGTGGTTCTGGTGTAGTGGGCAGGTGATTTTGGCGTGTCCGGCAGGTGTGACCGGTGAGTCAAGCAGGTGGTTCCGGCGAGTGTTTCCTGTGTTTGTGGTCTGTCCGGGAGATGGTTCCGGCCTGTCCGGCACGTGCTTCTGGCACTTCTGAGAGGTTGTGCTGGCATTCACGGCAGGTGATTCTGGAGTGTCCGCCAAGTGGTTCCGGCGTAGACGGCAGGTGATTTTGGCGTGTCCTGCAGGTGGTTCTGGGGAGTGGATCAGGAACTTCCGGCATTCTCGGCAGGTGCTTCCGCCGTCTCCGGCATGTCGTTGTAGCACCTCTGAGAGGTGGTTCCAGCATGCCCGGCAGGTGATACCGGAGTGTCCGCCATGTGTTTCTGGCGTACCCGGCAGGTGATTTTGGCATGTCCGACAGGTGTTTCTTGCGAGTCGAGCAGGTTGCTCAAGGTATTCTCAGCTGGTGCTTCCGGCGTCTCTGGCACGTGGTTCTGGTGTGTCTGAGAGTTGGTTCTGGCATGTCCGGCAGATGATCCCGGAGTGTCCACCAAGTGGTGCTGGCATACCCGGCAGGCGATTTTGGCGTGTCAGGTAGGTGGTTCCGGCGAGTCGAGTAGGTGGTGCCGGCGTGCTCGGCAGGTGGTTCAGGCGGGTCTGGCAGGTGGTTTCAGTCTGTTCGGGGTGTGGTTCCGGCATCTCAGGCACATGGTTCTGGCACGTCTGAGAGGTGGTTCCGGCTGGCCGACAGGTGTTTCCGCAGTGTCCGCCAAGTGGTTCTGGCGTAGCCGGCAGGTGATTCTGGCAAGTCCAGCAGGTGGTTTTGTGGAGTGGATCAGGTGGTTCCGGCATACTCGGCAGGTGGTACCGGCGTGTCCGGGACATGGTTCTGTCAAGTCAGAGAGCTGGTTCCGGCATGGCCGGCAGGTGATTCCTGAGTGTCGGCCAAGTTGTTCTGGTATAGCCGACAGGTGATTTTGGCGTGTCCGGCAGGTGGTTCTGTGGAGGTGATCAGGAACTTCCGGCATTCTCGGCAGGTGCTTCCGCCGTCTCCGGCATGTGGTTGTGGCACCTCTGAGAGGTGGTTCCAGCATGCCCGGCAGGTGATTCCGGAGTGTCCAACAAGTGGTTGTGGCGTAGCCGGCTGGTGATTCTGGCTTGTCCGGCAGGTGGTTCTGGCGTCAAGCAGGTGGTCCTGGCGTGACCGGCATGTGGTTCCAGTCTGTCCTGGAGGTGGTTCCGGAGTGTCTGCTGAGTGGTTCTGGTGTAGCCGGCAGGTGATTTTGGCCTGTCCAGCAGGTGGTTTTGGGGAGTGGAGCAGGTGGTTCCGGCATACTCGTCAGGTGGTTCCGGCGTGTCCGGCACATGGTTCTGACACCTCTGAGAGGTGGTTCTGGCATGCCCGGCAGGTGATCCTGGAGAGTCCTTCAAGTGGTTCTGGCGTATCCCGCAGGTGTTTCTTGTGTGTCCGGCAGGTGGCTCTGGTGAGTCGAGCAGGTGGTTCCGGCCTGCTCGGCAGGTGGTTCCCGCAGATCCGGTAGGTGTATGCCATCTGTCCATGACGTGGTTCCGGCATGCCCGCAAGGTGATTCTGGAGTGTCCACCAAGTGGTTTTGGCGTAGCCGGCATATGATTTTGGCCTGTGAGGCAGGTGGTTCCGGCATGTCCAGCAGGTGGTTCCGGCGAGCTCGGCAGGTGCTTCCAGTCTCTCTGGCACGTGGTTGTGGCACGTCTGAGAGATGGTTCCGGCATGCCCGGCAGGTGATTCCAGAGTCTCCGGCATGTGGTTCTGGCACCTCTGAGAGGTGGTTCCGGAATGCCTGACATGTGATTCCGGAGTGTCTGCCGAGTTGTTCTGGCATAGCCAGCAGTTGATTTTGGCGTGTCCAGTAGGTGGTTCTGGGGAGTGGATCAGCTGGATCAGGCATACTCGGCAGGGGGTACCGGCGTGTCCAGAACATGGTTCTGGCAAGTCTGAGAGGTGGTTCCGGCATGCCCGACAGGTGATTCCGGAGTGTCCGCCAAGTGTTTCTGGCGTACCCGGCAGGTGATTTTGCCATGTCCGACAGGTGTTTCTTGCGAGTCGAGCAGGTGGCTCAGGCATGCTCAGCTGGTGCTTCCGGCGTCTCTGGCACGTGGTTCTAGTGTGTCTGAGAGCTGGTTCTGGCATGTCCGGCAGATGATTCCGGAGTATCCAACAAGTGGTTCTGGTATACCTGGCAGGTGATTTTGGCGTGTCAGGACGGTGCTTCCGGCTAGTGGAGCAGGTGGATCAGGCGTGCTCGCCAGGGGTTTCAGGAGGGTCTAGCAGGTGGTTTCAGTCTGTTCGGGGTGTGGTTTCGGCATCTCAGGCACATGGTTCTGGCACATCTGAGAGGTGGTTCCGGCCGGTCCGACAGGTGTTTCCGGAGTGTCTGCCAAGTGGTTCTGGCGTAGCTGGCAGGTGATGTTGGCATGACCGGCAGGTGGTTCCAGCCAGCCCGGTAGGTGATTCCGGAGTGTCTGCCGATTTGTTCTGGCGTAGCCGGCAGGTGATTTTGGCGTGTCCAGCAGGTGGTTCCGGTGAGCTCGGCAGGTGGTGCCGGCGTGTCCGGAACATGGTTCTGGCACGAATGAGAGATGGTTCCGGCATGCCTGGCATATGATTCCGGAGTATCCGGCATGTGGTTCTGGCAGCTCTGAGAGGTGGTTCCAGCATGCCCGACAGGTGATTCCGGAGTGTCCGCCAAGTGTTTCTGGCGTACCCGGCAGGTGATTTTGCCATGTTCGACAGGTGTTTCTTGCGAGTCGAGCAGGTGGCTCAGGCATGCTCAGCTGGTACTTCCGCCCTCTCTGGCCTGTGGTTCTGGTGTGTCTGAGAGCTGGTTCTGGCATGTCCGGCAGATGATTCCGGAGTGTCCACCAAGTGGTTCTGGTATACCTGGCAGGTGATTTTAGCGTGTCAGGAAGGTGGTTCCGGCTAGTTGAGCAGGTGGATCAGGCGTGCTCACCATGGGATTCAGGCGGGTCTGGCAGGTGGTTTCGGTCTGTTCGGGGTGTGGTTCCGGGTTCTCAGGCACATGGTTCTGGCACGTCTGAGAGGTGGTTCCATCCGGCCCGACAGGTGTTTCCGGAGTGTCCGCCAAGTGGTTCTGGCGTAGCTGGCAGGTGATGTTGGCATGACCGGCAGGTGGTTCCAGCAAGCCCAGCAGGTGATTCCGGAGTGTCTGCCTAGTGGTTCTGGCGTAGCCGGAAGGTGATTTTGGCGTGTCCAGCAGGTGGTTCTGGGGAGTGGAGCAGGTGGTTCCGGCATACTCGGCAGGTGGTTCCGGCGTGTCCGCCAAGTGGTTCTGGCACGTCTGAGAGGTGGTTCCGGCATGCCCGACAGGTGATTCCGGAGTGTCCGCCATGTGTTTCTGGCGTAGCCGGCATGTGATTCTGGCATGTCCAGCAGGTGGTTTTGGGGAGTGGATCAGGTGATTCCGGCATACTCGGCAGGTGGTAACGGCGTGTCCAGAACATGGTTCTGGCAAGTCTGAGAGGTGGTTCCGGCATGCCCGACAGGTGATTCCGGAGTGTCCGCCAAGTGTTTCTGGCGTAGGCGGCAGGTGATTCTGGCATGTCCAGTAGGTGGTTCTGGGGAGTGGATCAGGTGACTCCGGCATGCTCGGCAGGTGGTAACGGCATGTCCAGAACATGGTTGTGGCAAGTCTGTGAGGTGGTCCCGGCATGCCCGACAGGTGATTCCGGAGTGTCCGCCAAGTGTTTCTGGCGTAGCCGGCAGGTGATTCTGGCATGTCCAGCAGGTGGTTCTGGGGAGTCGATCAGGTGACTCCGGCATACTCGGCAGGTGGTAACGGCGTGTCCAGAACATGGTTCTGACAAGTCTGAGAGGTGTTTCCGGCATGCCCGGCAGGTGATTCCGGATTGTTCGCAATGTGGTTCTGGCGTATCCGGCAGGTGATTCTGGCATGTCCAGCAGGTGGTTCTGGGGAGTGGATCAGGTGATTCCGGCATACTCAGCAGGTGGTACCGGCGTGTCCAGAACATGGTTCTGGCAAGTCTGAGAGGTGGTTCCGGCATGCCTGGCAGGTCATTCCGGAGTGTTCGCCAATTGGTTCTGGCGTAGCCGGCAGGTGATTTTGCATGTACTACAATGGTTCCGGCGAGTCGAGCCGGTGGTTCCGGCTTGTCCGGCAGGTGGTTCCGGTCTGTCCAGCAGGTGGTTCTGGCGTGTCCGGCATGAGGTTCTGGCACGTATGAGAGGTTGTGTCGGCATGCACTTCACGTGATTCCGGTTGTCCGCTAAGTGGCTCTGGTGTAGCGGGCAGGTGATTTTGGCGTGTCCGGCAGGTTGGCCGGTGAGTCAAGCAGGTGGTTCCGACGAGTGTTTCCTGTGTTTCCGCTCTGTCTGGGAGATGGTTCCGGCCTGTCCTGCACGTGCTTCTGGCACTTCTGAGAGGTTGTGCTGGCATGCCCGGCAGGTGATTCTGAGTGTCCGCCAAGTGGTTCTGGCGTAGCCGGCAGGTGATTTTGGCGTGTCCGGCAGGTGGTTCTGGGGAGTGGATCAGGAACTTCCGGCATTCTCAGCAGGTGCTTCCGCCGTCTCCGGCATGTGGTTGTGGCACCTCTGAGAGGTGGTTCCAGCAAGCCCGGCAGGTGATTCCGGAGTGTCCGACAGGTGGTTGTGGCGTAGCCGGCTGGTGATTCTGGCGTGTCCGGAAGGTGGTTCTGGTGAGTCAAGCAGGTGGTCCTGGCGTGTGCGGCAGGTGGTTCCGGTCTGTCCTGGAGGTGGTTCCGGAGTGTCTGGCGAGTGCTTCTGGCGTAGCCGGCACGTGATTTTGGCGTGTCCAGCAGGTGGTTCTGGGGAGTGGAGCAGGTGGTTCCGGCGTGCTCTGCAGGTGGTTCCGGCATTCCGGCAGGTGTTTGCTGTCTGTCCATGACGTGCTACCGGCATGCCCGCAAGGTGATTCTGGAGTGTCCACCAAGTGGTTTTGGCGTAGCCGGCATATGATTTTGGCCTGTGAGGCAGGTGGTTCCGGCATGTCCAGCAGGTGGTTCCGGCGAGCTCGGCAGGTGCTTCCAGTCTCTCTGGCACGTGGTTGTGGCACGTCTGAGAGATGGTTCCGGCATGCCCGGCAGGTGATTCCAGAGTCTCCGGCATGTGGTTCTGGCACCTCTGAGAGGTGGTTCCGGAATGCCTGACATGTGATTCCGGAGTGTCTGCCGAGTTGTTCTGGCGTAGCCAGCAGTTGATTTTGGCGTGTCCAGTAGGTGGTTCTGGGGAGTGGATCAGCTGGATCAGGCATACTCGGCAGGGGGTACCGGCGTGTCCAGAACATGGTTCTGGCAAGTCTGAGAGGTGGTTCCGGCATGCCCGACAGGTGATTCCGGAGTGTCCGCCAAGTGTTTCTGGCGTACCCGGCAGGTGATTTTGCCATGTCCGACAGGTGTTTCTTGCGAGTCGAGCAGGTGGCTCAGGCATGCTCAGCTGGTGCTTCCGGCGTCTCTGGCACGTGGTTCTAGTGTGTCTGAGAGCTGGTTCTGGCATGTCCGGCAGATGATTCCGGAGTATCCAACAAGTGGTTCTGGTATACCTGGCAGGTGATTTTGGCGTGTCAGGACGGTGCTTCCGGCTAGTGGAGCAGGTGGATCAGGCGTGCTCGCCAGGGGTTTCAGGAGGGTCTAGCAGGTGGTTTCAGTCTGTTCGGGGTGTGGTTTCGGCATCTCAGGCACATGGTTCTGGCACATCTGAGAGGTGGTTCCGGCCGGTCCGACAGGTGTTTCCGGAGTGTCTGCCAAGTGGTTCTGGCGTAGCTGGCAGGTGATGTTGGCATGACCGGCAGGTGGTTCCAGCCAGCCCGGTAGGTGATTCCGGAGTGTCTGCCGATTCGTTCTGGCGTAGCCGGCAGGTGATTTTGGCGTGTCCAGCAGGTGGTTCCGGTGAGCTCGGCAGGTGGTGCCGGCGTGTCCGGAACATGGTTCTGGCACGTCTGAGAGATGGTTCCGGCATGCCTGGCATATGATTCCGGAGTATCCGGCATGTGGTTCTGGCAGCTCTGAGAGGTGGTTCCGGCATGCCCGGCAGGTGGTTCCGGAGTGTCTGCCCTTTGGTTCTGGAGTAGCAGGAAGGTGATTCTTGCGTGTCCAGCAGGTGGTTCTGGGGAGGGGATCAGGTGGTTCCGGCATACTCGGCAGGTGGTACCGGTGTGTCCGGAACATGGTTCTGGCAAGTCTGAGAGGTGGTTCCGGCATGCCCGACAGGTGATTCCGGAGTGTCCGCCAAGTGTTTCTGGCGTACCCGGCAGGTGATTTTGCCATGTTCGACAGGTGTTTCTTGCGAGTCGAGCAGGTGGCTCAGGCATGCTCAGCTGGTGCTTCCGCCCTCTCTGGCCTGTGGTTCTGGTGTGTCTGAGAGCTGGTTCTGGCATGTCCGGCAGATGATTCCGGAGTGTCCACCAAGTGGTTCTGGTATACCTGGCAGGTGATTTTGGCGTGTCAGGAAGGTGGTTCCGGCTAGTTGAGCAGGTGGATCAGGCGTGCTCGCCATGGGATTCAGGCGGGTCTGGCAGGTGGTTTCGGTCTGTTCGGGGTGTGGTTCCGGGTTCTCAGGCACATGGTTCTGGCACGTCTGAGAGGTGGTTCCAGCCGGCCCGACAGGTGTTTCCGGAGTGTCCGCCAAGTGGTTCTGGCGTAGCTGGCAGGTGATGTTGGCGTGACCGGCAGGTGGTTCCAGCAAGCCCAGCAGGTGATTCCGGAGTGTCTGCCTAGTGGTTCTGGCGTAGCCGGAAGGTGATTTTGGCGTGTCCAGCAGGTGGTTCTGGGGAGTGGAGCAGGTGGTTCCGGCATACTCGGCAGGTGGTTCCGGCGTGTCCGCCAAGTGGTTCTGGCACGTCTGAGAGGTGGTTCCGGCATGCCCGACAGGTGATTCCGGAGTGTCCGCCATGTGTTTCTGGCGTAGCCGGCATGTGATTCTGGCATGTCCAGCAGGTGGTTTTGGGGAGTGGATCAGGTGATTCCGGCATACTTGGCAGGTGGTAATGGCGTGTCCAGAACATGGTTCTGGCAAGTCTGAGAGGTGGTTCCGGCATGCCCGACAGGTGATTCCGGAGTGTCCGCCATGTGTTTCTGGCGTAGGCGGCAGGTGATTCTGGCATGTCCAGTAGGTGGTTCTGGGGAGTGGATCAGGTGACTCCGGCATGCTCGGCAGGTGGTAACGGCGTGTCCAGAACATGGTTGTGGCAAGTCTGTGAGGTGGTCCCGGCATGCCCGACAGGTGATTCCGGAGTGTCCGCCATGTGTTTCTGGTGTAGCCGGCAGGTGATTCTGGCATGTCCAGCAGGTGGTTCTGGGGAGTCGATCAGGTGACTCCGGCATACTTGGCAGGTGGTAACGGCGTGTCCAGAACATGGTTCTGACAAGTCTGAGAGGTGTTTCCGGCATGCCCGGCAGGTGATTCCGGATTGTTCGCAATGTGGTTCTGGCGTATCCGGCAGGTGATTCTGGCATGTCCAGCAGGTGGTTCTGGGGAGTGGATCAGGTGATTCCGGCATACTCAGCAGGTGGTACCGGCGTGTCCAGAACATGGTTCTGGCAAGTCTGAGAGGTGGTTCCGGCATGCCTGGCAGGTCATTGCGGAGTGTTCGCCAATTGGTTCTGGCGTAGCCGGCAGGTGATTTTGCATGTACTACAATGGTTCCGGCGAGTCGAGCCGGTGGTTCCGGCTTGTCCGGCAGGTGGTTCCGGTCTGTCCAGCAGGTGGTTCTGGCGTGTCCGGCACGAGGTTCTGGCACGTATGAGAGGTTGTGTCGGCATGCACTTCACGTGATTCCGGTTGTCCGCTAAGTGGCTCTGGTGTAGCGGGCAGGTGATTTTGGCGTGTCCGGCAGGTTGGCCGGTGAGTCAAGCAGGTGGTTCCGACGAGTGTTTCCTGTGTTTCCGCTCTGTCTGGGAGATGGTTCCGGCCTGTCCTGCATGTGCTTCTGGCACTTCTGAGAGGTTGTGCTGGCATGCCCGGCAGGTGATTCTGAGTGTCCGCCAAGTGGTTCTGGCGTAGCCGGCAGGTGATTTTGGCGTGTCCGGCAGGTGGTTCTGGGGAGTGGATCAGGAACTTCCGGCATTCTCAGCAGGTGCTTCCGCCGTCTCCGGCATGTGGTTGTGGCACCTCTGAGAGGTGGTTCCAGCAAGCCCGGCAGGTGATTCCGGAGTGTCCGACAGGTGGTTGTGGCGTAGCCGGCTGGTGATTCTGGCGTGTCCGGAAGGTGGTTCTGGTGAGTCAAGCAGGTGGTCCTGGCGTGTGCGGCAGGTGGTTCCGGTCTGTCCTGGAGGTGGTTCCGGAGTGTCTGGCGAGTGCTTCTGGCGTAGCCGGCACGTGATTTTGGCGTGTCCAGCAGGTGGTTCTGGGGAGTGGAGCAGGTGGTTCCGGCGTGCTCTGCAGGTGGTTCCGGCATTCCGGCAGGTGTTTGCTGTCTGTCCATGACGTGCTACCGGCATGCCCGCAAGGTGATTCTGGAGTGTCCACCAAGTGGTTTTGGCGTAGCCGGCATATGATTTTGGCCTGTCAGGCAGGTGGTTCCGGCATGTCCTGCAGGTGGTTCCGGCGAGCTCGGCAGGTGCTTCCCGTCTCTCCGGCACGTGGTTGTGGCACGTCTGAGTGATGGTTCCGGCATGCCCGGCAGGTGATTCCGGAGTCTTCAGCATGTGGTTCTGGCACCTCTGAGAGGTGGTTCCGGCATGCCCGGCAGGTGATTCCGGAGTCTCCGGCATGTGGTTCTGGCACCTCTGAGAGGTGGTTCCGGAATGCCTGGCATGTGATTCCAGAGTGTCTGCCGAGTGGTTCTGGCGTAGCCGGCAGTTGATTTTGGCGTGTCCAGTAGGTGGTTCTGGGGAGTGGATCAGCTGGTTCAGGCATACTCGGCAGATGGTACCAGCGTGTCCAGAACATGGTTCTGGCAAGTCTGAGAGGTGGTTCCGGCATGCCCGACAGGTGATTCCGGAGTGTCCGCCAAGTGGTTCTGGCGTACCCGGCAGGTGATTTTGGCACGTCCGACAGGTGTTTCTTGCGAGTCGAGCACGTGGCTCAGGCATGCTCAGCAGGTGCTTCCGACGTCTCTGGCACGTGGTTCTAGTGTGTCTGAGAGCTGGTTCTGGCATGTCTGGCAGATGATTCCGGAGTGTCCAACAAGTGGTTCTGGTATACCTGGCAGGTGATTTTGGCGTGTCAGGAAGGTGGTTCCGGCTAGTTGAGCAGGTGGATCAGGCGTGCTCGCCATGGGATTCAGGCGGGTCTGGCAGGTGGTTTCGGTCTGTTCGGGGTGTGGTTCCGGGTTCTCAGGCACATGGTTCTGGCACGTCTGAGAGGTGGTTCCAGCCGGCCCGACAGGTGTTTCCGGAGTGTCCGCCAAGTGGCTCTGGCGTAGCTGGCAGGTGATGTTGGCGTGACCGGCAGGTGGTTCCAGCAAGCCCAGCAGGTGATTCCGGAGTGTCTGCCGAGTGGTTCTGGCGTAGCCGGAAGGTGATTTTGGCGTGTCCAACAGGTGGTTCTGGGGAGTGGAGCAGGTGGTTCCGGCATGCCCGGCAGGTGTTTCCGGAGTGTCTGCCGAGTGGTTCTTGCGTAGATAGCAGGTGATTTTGGCATGTCCAGCAGGTGGTTCTGTGGAGTGGATCAGGAACTTCCGGCATTCTCGGCAGGTGCTTCCGCCGTCTCCGGCACGTGGCTCTGGCACGTCTGAGAGGTGGTTCTGGCATGCCCGACAGGTGATTCTGGACTGTTCGCCAAGTGGTTGTGGCATAGCCGGCATGTGATTTTGGCGTGTCCAGCAGGTGGTTCTGTGGAGTGGCACAAGTGGTTCTGGCATGCTCGGCACAGAATTCCAGTGTCTCCGGTATGTGGTTCTTGCACGTATGAGAGGTGGTTCCGGCATGACCGGCATGTGATTCTAGAGTGTGCCAAGTGGTTCTGGTGCAGCTGGCAGGTGATTTTGGCGTGTCAGGTAGGTGGTTCCGGTGAGTCGAGCAGGTGGTTCCGGCGTGCTCGGCAGTGGGTCAGGCGGTTCTGGCAGGTGGTTTCGGTCTGTTTGTGTGTGGTTCCGGCCTGTCCGGCACGTGCTTCTGGCACTTTGGAGAGGTTGTGCTGGCATGCCCGGCAGGGGATTCTGGAGTGTCCGCCAAATGGTTCTGGTGTAGCCGGCAGGTGATTTTGGCATGTCTGGCAGGTGGTTCTGGCGAGTCAAGCAGGTGGTCCCGGCGTGTCCTACAGGTGGTTCCGGTCTGTCGTGGAGGTGGTTCCGGAGTGTCTGCCGAGTGGTTCTGGCGTAGCCGGCAGGTGATTTTGGCGTGTCCGGCAGGTGGTTCTGGGGAGTGGAGCAGGTGGTTCCGGCATGCTCGGCAGGTGGTTCCGGCGTGTCCGGCACATGGTTTGGCACGTCTGAGAGGTGGTTCCGGCATGCACGGCAGGTGATTCTGGAGTGTCCTCCAAGTGGTTCTGGCATAGCCCGTCAGATGATTTTGGTGTGTCCGGCAGGTGGTTTTGGCAAGTCGATCAGGTGGTTCCGGTGTGTCTGTCAGGGGTTCCGGTGTCCGGCAGGTGGTTCGGGGTGTCCGGCACAGGTTCTGGCACGTCTGAGAGGTGGTTCCGCCATGCCCGACAGGTGATTCCGGAGTGTCCGCCAAGTGTTTCTGGCGTACCCGGCAGCTGATTTTGGCATGTCCGAAAGGTGTTTCTTGCGAGTCGAGCAGGTGGCTCAGGCATGCTCATCTGGTGCTTCCGGCATCTCTGGCACGTGGTTCTGTGTGTCTGAGAGCTGGTTCGGCATGTCCAGCAGATGATTCCGGAGTGTCCACCAAGTGGTTCTGGTGTACGTGGGCAGGTGATTTTGGCGTGTCAGGAAGGTGGTTCCGGCTAGTTGTGCAGGTGGATCAGGCATGCTCGCCAGGGGGTTCAGGCGGGTCTGGCAGGTGGTTTCGGTCTGTTCGGGGTATGGGTCCGGCATCTCAGGCACATGGTTCTGGCACGTCTGAGAGGTGGTTCCGTCCGGCCTGACAGGTGATTCCGGAGTGTCTGCCAAGTGGTTCTGGCGTAGCCAGCAGGTGATTTTGGCGTGTCCAGCAGGTGGTTCTGGGGAGCTCGGCAGGTGGTACCGGCGTGTCTGGAACATGGTTCTGGCACGTCTGAGAGATGGTTCCGGAATGCCTGGCAGGTGATTCTGGAGTGTCCGGCATGTGGTTCTGGCACCTCTGAGAGGTGGTTCTGGCAAGCCCGGCAGGTGATTCCGGAGTGTCTGCCGAGTGGTTCTGGCGTAGCCGGCAGGTGATTTTGGCGTGTCCAGCAGGTGGTTCCAGCGAGCTCGGCAGGTGGTACCGGCGTGTCCGGAACATGGTTCTGGCACGTCTGAGAGCTGGTTCTGGCATGTCCGGCAGATGATTCCGGAGTGTCCACCAAGTGGTTCTGGCATACCCGACAGGTGATTTTGGCGTGTCAGGTAGGTGGTTCCAGCAAGTCGAGTAGGTGGTTCCGGCGTGCTCGGCAGGTGATTCAGGCGGGTCTGCCAGGTGGTTTCGGTCTGTTTGGGGTGTGGTTCCGGCATCTCAGGCACTTGGTTCTGGCATGTCTGAGAGGTGGTTCCGGCCGGCCCGACAGGTGTTTCCATGGTATCTGCCAAGTAGTTCTGGCATAGCTGGCAGGTGATGTTGGTTTGACCGGTAGGTGGTTCCAGCCAGCCCGGCAGGTGATTCCGAAGTGTTCACCAAATGGTTGTGGCATAGCAGGCAGGTGATTTTGGCGTGTCCAGCAGGTGGTTTTGGCGAGTCGAACAGGTGGTTGTGGCGTGCTCAGCAGGTACTTCCGGTGTCATTGGCATGTGGTTGCGGCATGTCTGAGAGGTGGTTCCGCCATGACTGGCAGGTGATTCCGGAGTGTTCGCCAAGAGGTTCTGGCGTAGCCGGCAGGTGATTTTGGCATGTCCGGCAGGTGGTTCTGTGGAGGTGATCAGGAACTTCCGGCATTCTCGGCAGGTGCTTCCGCCGTCTCCGGCATGTGGTTGTGGCACCTCTGAGAGGTGGTTCCAGCATGCCCGGCAGGTGATTCCGGAGTGTCCAACAAGTGGTTGTGGCGTAGCCGGCTGGTGATTCTGGCTTGTCCGGCAGGTGGTTCTGGCGTCAAGCAGGTGGTCCTGGCGTGACCGGCATGTGGTTCCAGTCTGTCCTGGAGGTGGATCCGGAGTGTCTGCTGAGTGGTTCTGGTGTAGCCGGCAGGTGATTTTGGCCTGTCCAGCAGGTGGTTTTGGGGAGTGGAGCAGGTGGTTCCGGCATACTCGTCAGGTGGTTCCGGCGTGTCCGGCACATGGTTCTGACACCTCTGAGAGGTGGTTCTGGCATGCCCGGCCGGTGATCCTGGAGAGTCCTTCAAGTGGTTCTGGCGTACCCCACAGGTGTTTCTTGTGTGTCCGGCAGGTGGCTCTGGTGAGTCGAGCAGGTGGTTCCGGCCTGCTTGGCAGGTGGTTCCCGCAGATCCGGTAGGTGTATGCCGTCTGTCCATGACGTGGTTCCGGCATGCCCGCAAGGTGATTCTGGAGTGTCCACCAAGTGGTTTTGGCGTAGCCGGCATATGATTTTGGCCTGTGAGGCAGGTGGTTCCGGCATGTCCAGCAGGTGGTTCCGGCGAGCTCGGCAGGTGCTTCCAGTCTCTCTGGCACGTGGTTGTGGCACGTCTGAGAGATGGTTCCGGCATGCCCGGCAGGTGATTCCAGAGTCTCCGGCATGTGGTTCTGGCACCTCTGAGAGGTGGTTCCGGAATGCCTGACATGTGATTCCGGAGTGTCTGCCGAGTTGTTCTGGCGTAGCCAGCAGTTGATTTTGGCGTGTCCAGTAGGTGGTTCTGGGGAGTGGATCAGCTGGATCAGGCATACTCGGCAGGGGGTACCGGCGTGTCCAGAACATGGTTCTGGCAAGTCTGAGAGGTGGTTCCGGCATGCCCGACAGGTGATTCCGGAGTGTCCGCCAAGTGTTTCTGGCGTACCCGGCAGGTGATTTTGCCATGTCCGACAGGTGTTTCTTGCGAGTCGAGCAGGTGGCTCAGGCATGCTCAGCTGGTGCTTCCGGCGTCTCTGGCACGTGGTTCTAGTGTGTCTGAGAGCTGGTTCTGGCATGTCCGGCAGATGATTCCGGAGTATCCAACAAGTGGTTCTGGTATACCTGGCAGGTGATTTTGGCGTGTCAGGACGGTGCTTCCGGCTAGTGGAGCAGGTGGATCAGGCGTGCTCGCCAGGGGTTTCAGGAGGGTCTAGCAGGTGGTTTCAGTCTGTTCGGGGTGTGGTTTCGGCATCTCAGGCACATGGTTCTGGCACATCTGAGAGGTGGTTCCGGCCGGTCCGACAGGTGTTTCCGGAGTGTCTGCCAAGTGGTTCTGGCGTAGCTGGCAGGTGATGTTGGCATGACCGGCAGGTGGTTCCAGCCAGCCCGGTAGGTGATTCCGGAGTGTCTGCCGATTTGTTCTGGCGTAGCCGGCAGGTGATTTTGGCGTGTCCAGCAGCTGGTTCCGGTGAGCTCGGCAGGTGGTGCCGGCGTGTCCGGAACATGGTTCTGGCACGTCTGAGAGATGGTTCCGGCATGCCTGGCATATGATTCCGGAGTATCCAGCATGTGGTTCTGGCAGCTCTGAGATGTGGTTCTGGCATGCCCGACAGGTGATTCCGGAGTGTCCGCCAAGTGTTTCTGGCGTACCCGGCAGGTGATTTTGCCATGTTCGAGAGGTGTTTCTTGCGAGTCGAGCAGGTGGCTCAGGCATGCTCAGCTGGTGCTTCCGCCCTCTCTGGCCTGTGGTTCTGGTGTGTCTGAGAGCTGGTTCTGGCATGTCCGGCAGATGATTCCGGAGTGTCCACCAAGTGGTTCTGGTATACCTGGCAGGTGATTTTAGCGTGTCAGGAAGGTGGTTCCGGCTAGTTGAGCAGGTGGATCAGGCGTGCTCACCATGGGATTCAGGCGGGTCTGGCAGGTGGTTTCGGTCTGTTCGGGGTGTGGTTCCGGGTTCTCAGGCACATGGTTCTGGCACGTCTGAGAGGTGGTTCCAGCCGGCCCGACAGGTGTTTCCGGAGTGTCCGCCAAGTGGTTCTGGCGTAGCTGGCAGGTGATGTTGGCGTGACCGGCAGGTGGTTCCAGCAAGCCCAGCAGGTGATTCCGGAGTGTCTGCCTAGTGGTTCTGGCGTAGCCGGAAGGTGATTTTGGCGTGTCCAGCAGGTGGTTCTGGGGAGTGGAGCAGGTGGTTCCGGCATACTCGGCAGGTGGTTCCGGCGTGTCCGCCAAGTGGTTCTGGCACGTCTGAGAGGTGGTTCCGGCATGCCCGACAGGTGATTCCGGAGTGTCCACCATGTGTTTCTGGCGTAGAAGGCATGTGATTCTGGCATGTCCAGCAGGTGGTTTTGGGGAGTGGATCAGGTGATTCCGGCATACTCGGCAGGTGGTAACGGCGTGTCCAGAACATGGTTGTGGCAAGTCTGTGAGGTGGTCCCGGCATGCCCGACAGGTGATTCCGGAGTGTCCGCCAAGTGTTTCTGGCGTAGCCGGCAGGTGATTCTGGCATGTCCAGCAGGTGGTTCTGGGGAGTCGATCAGGTGACTCCGGCATACTCGGCAGGTGGTAACGGCGTGTCCAGAACATGGTTCTGACAAGTCTGAGAGGTGTTTCCGTCATGCCCGGCAGGTGATTCCGGATTGTTCGCAATGTGGTTCTGGCGTATCCGGCAGGTGATTCTGGCATGTCCAGCAGGTGGTTCTGGGGAGTGGATCAGGTGATTCCGGCATACTCAGCAGGTGGTACCGGCGTGTCCAGAACATGGTTCTGGCAAGTCTGAGAGGTGGTTCCGGCATGCCTGGCAGGTCATTGCGGAGTGTTCGCCAATTGGTTCTGGTGTAGCCGGCAGGTGAATTTGCATGTACTACAATGGTTCCGGCGAGTCGAGCCGGTGGTTCCGGCTTGTCCGGCAGGTGGTTCCGGTCTGTCCAGCAGGTGGTTCTGGCGTGTCCGGCACGAGGTTATGGCACGTATGAGAGGTTGTGTCGGCATGCACTTCACGTGATTCCGGTTGTCCGCTAAGTGGCTCTGGTGTAGCGGGCAGGTGATTTTGGCGTGTCCGGCAGGTTGGCCGGTGAGTCAAGCAGGTGGTTCCGACGAGTGTTTCCTGTGTTTCCGCTCTGTCTGGGAGATGGTTCCGGCCTGTCCTGCACGTGCTTCTGGCACTTCTGAGAGGTTGTGCTGGCATGCCCGGCAGGTGATTCTGAGTGTCCGCCAAGTGGTTCTGGCGTAGCCGGCAGGTGATTTTGGCATGTCCGGCAGGTGGTTCTGGGGAGTGGATCAGGAACTTCCGGCATTCTCAGCAGGTGCTTCCGCCGTCTCCGGCATGTGGTTGTGGCACCTCTGAGAGGTGGTTCCAGCAAGCCCGGCAGGTGATTCCGGAGTGTCCGACAGGTGGTTGTGGCGTAGCCGGCTGGTGATTCTGGCGTGTCCGGAAGGTGGTTCTGGTGAGTCAAGCAGGTGGTCCTGGCGTGTGCGGCAGGTGGTTCCGGTCTGTCCTGGAGGTGGTTCCGGAGTGTCTGGCGAGTGCTTCTGGCGTAGCCGGCACGTGATTTTGGCGTGTCCAGCAGGTGGTTCTGGGGAGTGGAGCAGGTGGTTCCGGCGTGCTCTGCAGGTGGTTCCGGCATTCCGGCAGGTGTTTGCTGTCTGTCCATGACGTGCTACCGGCATGCCCGCAAGGTGATTCTGGAGTGTCCACCAAGTGGTTTTGGCGTAGCCGGCATATGATTTTGGCCTGTGAGGCAGGTGGTTCCGGCATGTCCAGCAGGTGGTTCCGGCGAGCTCGGCAGGTGCTTCCAGTCTCTCTGGCACGTGGTTGTGGCACGTCTGAGAGATGGTTCCGGCATGCCCGGCAGGTGATTCCAGAGTCTCCGGCATGTGGTTCTGGCACCTCTGAGAGGTGGTTCCGGAATGCCTGACATGTGATTCCGGAGTGTCTGCCGAGTTGTTCTGGCATAGCCAGCAGTTGATTTTGGCGTGTCCAGTAGGTGGTTCTGGGGAGTGGATCAGCTGGATCAGGCATACTCGGCAGGGGGTACCGGCGTGTCCAGAACATGGTTCTGGCAAGTCTGAGAGGTGGTTCCGGCATGCCCGACAGGTGATTCCGGAGTGTCCGCCAAGTGTTTCTGGCGTACCCGGCAGGTGATTTTGCCATGTCCGACAGGTGTTTCTTGCGAGTCGAGCAGGTGGCTCAGGCATGCTCAGCTGGTGCTTCCGGCGTCTCTGGCACGTGGTTCTAGTGTGTCTGAGAGCTGGTTCTGGCATGTCCGGCAGATGATTCCGGAGTATCCAACAAGTGGTTCTGGTATACCTGGCAGGTGATTTTGGCGTGTCAGGACGGTGCTTCCGGCTAGTGGAGCAGGTGGATCAGGCGTGCTCGCCATGGGATTCAGGCGGGTCTGGCAGGTGGTTTCGGTCTGTTCGGGGTGTGGTTCCGGGTTCTCAGGCACATGGATCTGGCACGTCTGAGAGGTGGTTCCAGCCGGCCCGACAGGTGTTTCCGGAGTGTCCGCCAAGTGGCTCTGGCGTAGCTGGCAGGTGATGTTGGCGTGGCAGGCAGGTGGTTCCAGCAAGCCCAGCAGGTGATTCCGGAGTGTCTGCCGAGTGGTTCTGGCGTAGCCGGAAGGTGATTTTGGCGTGTCCAACAGGTGGTTCTGGGGAGTGGAGCAGGTGGTTCCGGCATACTCGGCAGGTGGTTCCAGCGTGTCCGGCACATGGTTCTGGCAAGTCTGAGAGGTGGTTCCGGCATGCCCGACAGGTGATTCCGGAGTGTCCGCCAAGTGTTTCTGGCGTAACCGGCAGGTGATTTTGCCATGTCCGACAGGTGTTTCTTGCGAGTCGAGCATGTGGCTCAGGCATGCTCAGCAGGTGCTTCCGGCGTCTCTGGCACGTGGTTCTGGTGTGTCTGAGAGCTGGTTCTGGCATGTCCGGCAGATGATTCCTGAGTGTCCGACAAGTGGTTCTGGTATACCTGGCAGGTTATTTTGGCGTGTCAGGACGGTGCTTCCGGCTAGTTGAGCAGGTGGATCATGCGTGCTCGCCAGGGATTTCAGGAGGGTCTAGCAGGTGGTTTCAGTCTGTTCGGGGTGTGGTTTCGGCATCTCAGGCACATGATTCTGGCACATCTGAGAGGTGGTTCAGGCCGGCCCGACAGGTGTTTCCGGAGTGTCTTCCAAGTGGTTCTGGCGTAGCTGGCAGGTGATGTTGGCATGACCGGCAGGTGGTTCCAGCCAGCCCGGTATGTGATTCCGGAGTGTCTGCCGATTGGTTCTGGCATAGCCGGCAGGTGATTTTGGCATGTCCAGCAGGTGGTTCCGGTGA
This sequence comes from Equus przewalskii, assembly GCF_037783145.1. Lineage (NCBI taxonomy): Eukaryota > Metazoa > Chordata > Mammalia > Perissodactyla > Equidae > Equus > Equus przewalskii. The sequence continues at coordinate 17,816 of NW_027228160.1, forward strand.
TTTCGGCAGGTGGTGCCGGCGTGTCCGGAACATGGTTCTGGCACGTCTGAGAGATGGTTCCGGCATCCCCGGCAGGTGATTCCGGAGTCTCCGGCATGTGGTTCTGGCACCTCTGAGAGGTGGTTCCGGCATGCCCGCCAGGTGGTTCCGGAGTGTCTGCCGAGTGGTTGTGGCATACCCGGCAAGTAATTTTGGCGTGTCCAGCAGGTGGTTTTGGCGAGTCGAGCAGCTGGTTGTGGCGTGCTCGGCAGGTGCCTCTGGTGTCATTGGCATGTGGTTCCGGCATGTCTGAGAAGTGGTTCCGCCATGCCCGGCAGGTGATTCCGGAGTGTTCGCCAAGTGGTTCTGGCGTAGCCGGCAGGTGATTTTGCATGTCCGGCAATGGCTCTGGTGTGTCGAGCAGGTGGTTTCGGCTTGCTTGGCAGGTGGTTCAGGCTGTTCTGGCAGGTGGTTCCGGCATGCACGGCAGGTCATACCGGAGAGTCCTCCAAGTGGTTCTGGCGTAACCCGCAGGGGTTTCTTGTGTGTCCGGCAGGTGGCTCTGGTGTCTCGAGCAGGTGGTTCCGGTCTGTCCTGGAGGTGGTTCCGGAGTGTCTGCAGAGTTGTTCTGGCGTAGCCGGCAGGTGATTTTGGCGTGTCCAGCAGGTGGTTCTGGGGAGTGGAGCAGGTGGTTCCGGCATACTCGGCAGGTGGTTCCGGCGTGTCCGGCACATGGTTCTGGCACGTCTGAGAGGTGGTTCCGGCATGCCCGGCAGGTGATCCCGGAGAATACTCCAAGTGGTTCTGGCGTTCCCCGCAGGTGTTTCTGGTGTGTCCGGCAGGTGGCTCTGGTGAGTCGAGCAGGTGGTTCCGGCGTGCTCGGCAGGTGGTTCCGGCACGTCCGGCAGGTGTTTGCCGTGTGTCCATGACGTGGTTCCGGCATGCCCGCAAGGTGATTCTGGAGTGTCCACCAAGTGTTTTTGGTGTAGCCGGCATAAGATTTTGGCCTGTCAGGCAGGCGGTTCCGGCATGTCCAGCAGGTGGTTCCGGCGAGCTCGGCAGGTGCTTCCGGTCTCTACGGCACGTGGTTGTGGCACGTCTGAGAGACGGTACCAGCATGCCCGGCAGGTGATTCCGGAGTCTGCGGCATGTGGTTCTGGCTCCTCTGAGAGGTGGTTCCGGCATGCCCGGCAGGTGATTCCGGAGTGTCCGGCATGTGGTTCTGGCTCCTCTGAGAGGTGGTTCCGGAATGCCTGACATGTGATTCCACAGTTTCTGCCGAGTGGTTCTGGCGTAGCCGGCAGTTGATATTGGCATGTCCAGCAGGTGGCTCTGGGGAGTTGATCAGGTGATTCCGGCATACTCGGCAGGTGGTACAGGCGTGTCCGGAACATGGTTTTGGCAAGTCTGACAGGTGGTTCTGGCATGCCCGGCAGGTGGCTGCGGAGTGTCTGCCGAGTGGTTTAGGCGTAGCCGGCAGGTGATTCTGGCATGTCCAGAAGGTGGTTCTGGGGAGTGGATCAGGTGATTCCGGCATACTCGGCAGGTGGTACCGGCGTGTCTAGAACATGGTTGTGGCAAGTCTGTGAGGTGGTTCCGGCATGCCGAGCAGGTGATTCCGGAGTGTTCGCCAAGTGGTTGTGGCGTAGCCGGCAGGTGACTTGCATGTCCGGCGGTGGTTCCGGCGAGTCAAGCTGGTGGTTCCGGCGTGTCCGGCAGGTGGTTCCGGTCTGTCCGGCAGGTGGTTCTGGCGTGTCTGACACGAGGTTCTGGCACGTCTGAGAGGTGGTTCCGGCATGCCAGACAGGTGATTCAGGAGTGTCTGCCACGTGTTTCTAGCGTGTCCGGCAGGTGATTTTGCCGTGTCTGGCAGGTGTTTCTTGCAAGTCGAGCATGTGGCTCAGGCATGCTCAGCAGGTGCTTCTGGCGTGTCCGGCACGTGGTTCTGGTGTGTCTGAGAGCTGGTTCTCTCATGTCCGGCAGAAGATTCCGGAGTGTCCACCAAGTGGTTCTGGCATACCTGGCAGGTGATTTTGGCATGTCAGGTAGGTGGTTCCGGCGAGTCGAGTAGGTGGTTCCGGCGTGCTCGGCATGTGGTTCAGGCAGGTCTGGCAGGTGGTTTCGGTCTCTTCGGGGTGTAGTTCTGGCATCTCAGGCCCATGGTTCTGGCACGTCTAAGAGGTGGTTCCGGCTGGCCAGACAGGTGTTTCCATGGTGTCCGCCAAGTGGTTCTGGCATAGCTGGCAGGTGATGTTGGCGTGACCGGCAGGTGGTTCCAGCCAGCCCGGCAGGTGATTCCGAAGTGTTCACCAAATGGTTGTGGCGTAGCCGGCAGGTGATTTTGGCATGTCCAGCAGGTGGTTTTGGCGAGTCGAGCAGGTGGTTCTGGCGTGCTCGGCAGGTGCTTCCGGTGTCATTGGCATGTGGTTCCGGCATGTCTGAGAGGTGGTTCCGCCATGCCCGGCAGGTGACTCTGGAGTGTTCGCCAAGTGGTTTTGGTGTAGCCGGCATATGATTTTGGCCTGTGAGGCAGGTGGTTCTGGCATGTCCAGCAGGTGGTTCCGGCGAGCTCGGCAGGTGCTTCCGCTCTCTCCAGCACGTGGTTGTGGCACGTCTGAGAGATGGTTCCGTAATGCCCGGCAGGTAATTCTGGAGTCTCCGGCATGTAGTTCTGGCACCTCTGAGAGGTGGTTCCGGAATGCCTTGGCATGTGATTCCGGAGTTTCTTCCGAGTGGTTCTGGCGTAGCCGGCAGTTGATTTTGGCGTGTCCAGTAGGTGGTTCTGGGGAGTGGATCAGCAGGTTCTGGCATACTCAGCAGGTGGTACCGGCGTGTCCAGAACATGGTTCTGGCAAGTCTGAGAGGTGGTTCCGGCATGCCTGACAGGTGATCCCGGAGTGTCCGCCAAGCGTTTCTGGCGTAGCCGGCAGGTGATTCTGGCATGTCCAGCAGGTGGTTCTGGGGAGTGGATCAGGTGAGTCCGGCACACTCGGCAGGTGGGAACCGGTGTGTCCAGAACATGGTTGTGGCAAGTCTGAGAGATGGTTCCGGAATGCCCGGCAGGTGATTCCGGAGTCTCCGGCATGTGGTTCTGGCACCTCTGAGAGGTGGGTCCGCCATGCCCGGCAGGTGGTTCCGAAGTGTATGCCGAGTGGTTCTGGCGTAGCCGGCAGGTGATTCTGGCGTGTCCAGCAGGTTCTTCTGGGGAGTGGATCAGGTGGTTCCGGCATACTCGGCAGGTGATTCCGGAGTGTTCGCCACGTGGTTCTGGCGTAGCCGGCAGGTGATTTTGCATATCCGGCGGTGGTTCCGGTGATTCGAGCCGGTGGTTCCGGCGTGTCCGGCAGGTGGTTCCGGTCTGTCCGGCAGGTGGTTCTGCCGTGTCCGGCACGAGGTTCTGTAACGTCTGAGAGGTTGTGTCGGCATGCACTTCACGTGATTCCGGCTTGTCCGCCAAGTGGTTCTGGTGTAGCGGGCAGGTGATTTGGGCGTGTCCGGCAGGTGGGACCGGTGAGTCAAGCAGGTGGTTCCGGCGAGTGGTTCCTGAGTTTCCAGTCTGTCCGGGAGATGGTTCCAGCTTGTCCGGCACGTTCTTCTGGCATTTCTGAGACGTTGTGCTGGCATGCCCGGCAGGTGATTCTGTAGTGTCCGCCAAGTGGTTCTGGCGTAGCCGGCTGGTGATTCTGGCGTGTCCGGCAGGTGGTTCTGGGGAGTGGATCAGGAACTTCCAGCATTCTCGCCAGCTGCTTCCGCCGCCTCCAGCATGTGGTTGTGGCACCTCTGAGAGGTGGTTCCAGGATGCCCGGCAGGTGATTCCGGAGTGTCCGACAATTGGTTGTGGCGTAGCAGGCTGGTGATTCTGGCGTGTCCGGCAGGTGGTTCTGGCGAGTCAAGCAGGTGGTCCCGGTGTTTCCGGCAGGTCGTTCCGGCTGTCCTGGAGGTGGTTCCGGAGTGTCTGGCGAGTGGTTTTGCCATAGCCGGCAGTTGATTTTGGCGTGTCCAGTAGGTGGTTCTGTGGAGTGGATCAGCTGATTCCGGCATACTCGGCAGGTGGTACCGGCGTGTCCAGAACATGGTTCGGGCAAGTCTGAGAGGTGGTTCCGGCATGCCAGACAGGTGATTCCGGAGTGTTCGCCACGTGGTTCTGGCGTACCCAGCAGGTGATTTTGGCATGTCCGACAGGTGTTTCTTGGGAGTCGAGCAGGTGGCTCAGGCATGCTCTGCAGGTGCTTCCGGCGTCTCTGGCACGTGGTTCTGGTGTGTCTGAGAGCTGGTTCTGGCATGTCCGGCATATGATTCCGGAATGTCCACCAAGTGGTTCTGGTATACCTGGCAGGTGATTTTGGCATGTCAGGAAGGTGGTTCCGGCTAGTTGAGCAGGTGGTTCAGGTGTGCTCGCCATGGGTTTCAGGCGGGTCTTGCAGGTAGTTTCAGTCTGTTCGGGGTGTGGCTCCGGCATCTCAGGCACATGGTTCTGGCACTTCTGAGAGGTGGTTCCGGCCGGACCGACAGGTGTTTCCGGAGTGTCCGCCAAGTGGTTCTGGCGTAGCCGGCAGGTGATTCTGGCGTGTCCAGCAGGTGGTTTTGGCGAGTCGAGCAGGTGGTTCTGGCGTGCTCGGCAGGTGATTCCGGTGTCATTGGCATGCGGTTCCGGCATGTCTGAGAGGTGGTTCCGCCATGCCCGGCAGGTGATTCCGGAGTGTTCGCCAAGTGGTTCTGCCGTACCCGGCAGGTGATTTTGGCGTGTCTGGCAGGTGTTTCTTGCAAGTCGAGCATGTGGCTCAGGCATGCTCAGCAGGTGCTTCAGGCGTGTCCGGCACGGGGTTCTGGTGTGTCTGAGAGCTGGTTCTGGCATGTCGGGAAGATGATTCCGGAGTGTCCACCAAGAGGTTCTGGCATACCCGGCAGGTGATTGTGGCGTGTCAGGGAAGTGGTTCCAGCGAGTCGAGTAGGTGGTTTCGGCGTGCTCGGCAGGAAGTTCAGGTGGGTCTGGCAGGTGGTTTCGGTCTGTTCGGGGTGTGGTTCCGGCATCTCAGGCACATGGTTCTGGCACGTCTGAGAGGTGGTTCCGGCTGGCCAGACAGGTGTTTCCATGGAGTCCACCAAGTGGTTCTGGCATAGCTGGCACGTGATGTTGGCGTGACTGGCAGGTGGTTGCAGCCAGCCCGGCAGGTGATTCCGAAGTGTTCACCAAATGGTTGTGGTGTAGCCGGCAGGCAATTTTGGCATGTCCAGCAGGTGGTTTTGGCGAGTCGAGCAGGTGGTTCTGGCGTGCTCGGCAGGTGCTTCCGGTGTCATTGGCATGTGGTTCCGGCATGTCTGAGAGGTGGTTCCGCCATGCCCGGCAGGTGATTCCGGATTGTTGGCCAAGTGGTTCTGGCATAGCCGGCAGGTGATTTTGCATGTCCTGCAATGGTTCTGGCGAGTCGAGCCGGGGGTTCCGTCATGTCCGGCAGGTGGTGCCGGTCTGTCCAGCAGGTGGTACTGGCGTGTCCGGCACGAGGTTCTGGCACGTCTGAGAGGTTGTGTCGGCATGCACTTCACGTGATTCCGGCTTGTCCGCCAAGTGGTTCTGGTGTAGCGGGCAGGTGATTTGGGCGTGTCCGGCAGGTGGGACAGGTGAATCAAGCAGGTGGTTAAGGCGAGTGTTTCCTGTGTTTCCGGTCTTTCCGGGAGATGGTTCCGGCCTGTCCGGCACGTGCTTCTGGCACTTCTGAGAGGCTGTGCTGGCATGCCTGGCAGGTGATTCTGGAGTGTCCGCCAAGTGGTTCTGGCATAGCTGGCAGGTTATTTTGGCGTGTCCCCAGGTAGTTCTGGGGAGTGGATCAGGAACTTCCGGCATTCTCGGCAGGTGCTTCCGCCGTCTCCGGCATGTGGTTGTGGCACCTCTGAGAGTTGGTTCCATCATGCCCAGCAGGTGATTCCGGAGTGTCCGACAAGTGGTTGTGGCGTAGCCGGCTGCTGATTCTGGCATGTCCTGCAGGTGGTTCTGGCGAGTCAAGCAGGTGGTCCCGGCATGTCCGGCACATGTTCCCGGTCTGTCCTGGAGGTGGTTCCGGAGTGTCTGCCAAGTGCTTCTGGCGTAGCCGGCAGGTGATTTTGGCGTGTCAGGCAGGTGGTTCTGGGGATAGGAGCAGGTGGTTCCGGCATACTCGGCAGGTGGTTCCGGCATGTCCGGCACATGGTTCTGGCACGTCTGAGAGGTGGTTCCGGCATGCCCGGCAGGTGATCCCGGAGAGTCCTCCAAGTGGTTCTGGCGTACCCCGCAGATGTTTCTGGTGTGTCCAGCAGGTGGCTCTGGTTTTTCGAGCAGGTGGTTCCGGCGTGCTCGGCAGGTGGTTCCGGCAGGTTCGGCAGGTGTTTGCCGTCTGTCCATGACGTGGTTCATGCATGCCCACAAGGTGATTCTGGAGTGTCCACCAAGTGGTTTTGGCGTAGCCGGCATATGATTCTGGCCTGTCAGGCATGTGGTTCCGGCATGTCCAGCAGGCGGTTCCGGCGACCTCGGCACGTGCTTCCTGTCTCTCCGGCACGTGGGTGTGACACGTCTGAGAGATGGTTCCGGAATGCCGAGCAGGTGATTCCGTAGTCTCCGGCATGTGGTTCTGGCACCTCTGAGAGGTGGGTCCGGCATGCCCGGCAGGTGGTTCCGAAGTGTATGCCGAGTGGTTCTGGCGTAGCCGGCAGGTGATTCTGGCGTGTCCAGCAGGTTCTTCTGGGGAGTGGATCAGGTGGTTCCGGCATACTCGGCAGGTGATTCCGGAGTGTTCGCCACGTGTTTCTGGCGTAGCCGGCAGGTGATTTTGCATGTCCGGCGGTGGTTCCGGCGATTCGAGCCGGTGGTTCCGGCGTGTCCGGCAGGTGGTTCCGGTCTGTCCGGCAGGTGGTTCTGCCGTGTCCGGCACGAGGTTCTGGCACGTCTGAGAGGTTGTGTCGGCATGCACTTCACGTGATTCCGGCTTGTCCGCCAAGTAGTTCTGGTGTAGAGGGCAGGTGATTTGGGCGTGTCCGGCAGGTGGGACCGGTGAGTCAAGCAGGTGGTTCCGGCGAGTGGTTCCTGTGTTTCCGGTCTGTCCGGGAGATGGTTCCGGCCTGTCCGGCACGTTCTTCTGGCATTTCTGAGACGTTGTGCTGGCATGCCCGGCAGGTGATTCTGGCGTTTGCAGCAGGTGGTTCTGGCGAATGGAGCAGGTCGTTCCGGCATACTTGGCAGGTGGTTCCAGCGTGTCCAGCACATGGTTCTGGCAAGTCTGAGAGATGGTTCCAGCATGCCCGGCAGGTGATTCCGGAGTCTCCGGCATGTGGTTCTGGCACCTCTGAGAGTTGGTTCCGGCATGCCCGGCAGGTGATTCCAGAGTCTTCGACATGTGGTTCTGGCACCTCTGAGAGGTGGTTCCGGAATGCCTGGCATGTGATTCCAGAGTGTCTGCCGAGTGGTTCTGGCATAGCCGGCAGTTGATTTTGGCGTGTCCAGTAGGTGGTTCTGGGGAGTGGATCAGCTGGTTCCGGCATACTCGGCAGGTGGTACTGGCGTGTCCAGAACATGGTTCTGGCAAGGCTGAGAGGTGGTTCCAGCATGCCCGACAGGTGATTCCGGAGTGTCCGCCAAGTGTTTCTGGCGTACCCGGCAGGTGATTTTGGCATGTCCCACAGGTGTTTCTTGGGAGTGGAGCAGGTGGCTCAGGCATGCTCAGCAGGTGCTTCTGGCGTCTCTGGCAAGTGGTTCTGGTGTGTCTGAGAGCTGGTACTGGCATTTCCGGCAGATGATTCCGGAGTGTCCACCAAGTGATTCTGGTATACCTGGCAGGTGATTTTGGCATGTCAGGAAGGTGGTTCAGGCTAGTTGAGCAGGTGGAACAGGCTGCTCGCCAGGGGGTTCAGGCGGGCCTGGCAGGTGGTTTCGGTCTGTTCGGGGTTTGGTTCCGTCATCTCAGGCACCTGGTTCTGGCACGTATGAGAGGTGGTTCCGACCGGCCCGACCGGTTTAGCCGGAGTGTCCGCCAAGTGGTTCTGGAGTAGCTGGCAGGTGATGTTGGCGTGACCGACTGGTGGTTCCAGCCAGCCCGGCAGGTGATTCCGAAGTATTCACCAAATGGTTTTGGCGTAGCCGGCAGGTGATTTTGGCGTGTCCAGCCGGTGGTTTTGGCGAGTCAAGCAGGTGGTTCTGGCGTGCTCAGCAGGTGCTTCCGGTTTCATTGGCATGTGGTTCCGGCATGTCTGAGTGGTGGTTCCGCCATCCCGGCAGGTGAATCCAGATTGTTCGCCAAGTGGTTCTGGCGTAGCCGGCAGGTGATTTTGCATGTCCAGCATTGGTTCCGGCGAGTCGAGCTGCTTGTTCTGGCGTGTCTGGCAGGCCGTTCCGGTGTGTCCAGCAGGTGGTTCTGGGGTGTCCAGCACGAGGTTCTGGCACGTCTGAGAGGTTGTGTCGGCATGCACTTCACGTGATTCCGGCTTGTCCGCCAAGTGGTTCTGGTGTAGCGGGCAGGTGATTTGGGCGTGTCCGGCAGGTGGGACCGGTGAGTCAAGCAGGTGGTTCCGGCGAGTGTTTCCTGTGTTTCCGGTCTGTCCGGGAGATGGTTCTGGCCTGTCCGGCACGTGCTTCTGGCACTTCTGAGAGGTTGTGCTGGCATGCCCAGCAGGTGATTCTGGAGTTTCCGCCAAGTGTTTCTGGCGTAGCCGGCAGTTGATTTTGGCGTGTCCAGCAGGTGGTTCTGGGGAGAGGATCAGGAACTTCCGGCATTCTGGGCAGGTGCTTCCGTCGTCTCCGGCATGTGGTTGTGGCACCTCTGAGAGGTGGTTCCAGCATGCCCAGCAGGTGATTCCGGAGTGTCCGACAAGTGGTTGTGGCATAGCCGGCTGGTGATTCTGGTGTGTCCGGCTAGTGCTTCTGGCGAGTCAAGCAAGTGGGCCCGGCGTGTCCGGCAGGTGGTTCCGGTCTGTCCTGTAGGTGGTTCCGGAGTGTCTGCCAAGTGGTTCTGGCATAGCAGGCAGGTGATTTTGGCGTGTCAGGAAGGTGGTTCTGGCTAGTTGAGCAGGTGGATCAGGCGTGCTCTCCAGGGGGTTCAGGCGGGTCTGGCAGGTGGTTTCGGTCTGTTCGGGGTGTGGTTCCGGCATCTCAGGCACATGGTTCTGGCACGTCTGAGAGGTGGTTCCGGACGGCCCGACAGGTGTTTCCGGAGTGTCCACCAAGTGGTTCTGGTGTAGCTGGCAGGTGATGTTGGCGTGACCGGCAGGTTGTTCCAGCAAGCCCGGCAGGTGATTCCGGAGTGTCTGCCGAGTAGTTCTGGCGTTCCCGGCATATGATTTTGGCCTGTGAGGCAGGTGGTTCCGGCATGTCCAGCAGGTGGTTCCGGCGAGCTCGGCAGGTGCTTCCGGTCTCTCCGGCACGTGGTTGTGGCACGTCTGAGAGATGGTTCTGTCATGCCCGGCAGGTGATTCCAGAGTCTCCGGCATGTGGTTCTGGCACCTCTGAGGGATGGTTCTGGCATGCCCGGCAGGTGATTCCAGAGTCTCCGGCATGTGGTTCTGGCACCTCTGAGAGGTGGTTCCGGCATGCCCGGCAGGTGATTCCGGAGTCTCCGGCATGTGGTTCTGGCACCTCTGAGAGGTGGTTCCGGAATGCCTGGCATGTGATTCCGGAGTGTCTGCCGAGTGGTTCTGGCATAGCCGGCAGTTGATTTTGGCGTGTACACTAGGTGGTTCTGGGGAGTGGATCAGCTGGTTCCGGAGTACTCGGCAGATGGTACCGGCGTATCCAGAACATGGTTCTGGCAAGTCTGAGAGGTGGTTCCAGCATGCCCGACAGGTGATTCCGGAGTCTCCGCCAAGTGTTTCTTGCATACCCGGCAGGTGATTTTGGCATATCCGAGAGGTGTTTCTTGCGAGTCGAGCAGGTGGCTCAGGCATGCTCAGCTGGTGCTTCCGGCGTCTCTGGCACGTGGATCTGGTGTGCCTGAGAGCTGGTTCCGGCATGTCCGGCAGATGATTCCGGAGTGTCCACCAAGTGGTTCTGGCATACCCGGCAGGTGATTTTGGCGTGTCAGTTAGGTGGTTCCGGCTAGTCTGGCAGGTGGTTCCGGTCTGTCCCGGAGGTGTCTGTGGCATGTCCGGGACGTGGTTCTTCCACGTCTGCTAGGCGCTTCGGGCATGCGTGGCAGGTGATTCCTGGGTGTCCTCCAAGTGGTTCTGGCATCACCAGCAGGTTAATTTGGCATGTCCATCAGGTCTTTCCTGGTTTTTGGGCTCGTGGCTCTGGCTTGTAAGACAGGTGTTGGTGGCATTTCTGGCCCCCGGTTCTGACATACTCCGCAGGTGGTTTCAGTGTTTCTGGCACCTGTTTGCGGCATATCCTTCATGTGTTTCCAATGTGTCTGGCATGTCGTTGTGCTGCGTTTGGAATCTGGTTCCGTCGTGTCTGTTGTGTGCAGCTGGCATGTTGAAGAGATGGTTCCGCAGTGTCAGAATTGTTGTTCCACTGTGTTCAGCATGTGGTTACAGGTGGTTCTGGCATGCAACGTGGGTGCTTCTGGTGTACCAGTTGGGTCGTTCGGGCATGAATGTGTGGTTCTTTGAGAGTGTGCGGAGGGCGTTTTTGGCATGTCTCCCGGGGTTTTCTGGCATCTAAGGGGCATGATTCCTTTTTATGCGTCAGGTGAGTTGGTTCTCAACTTCCTAAAGAGATGGAAGAAAGATGGTCTGTGGCTTGTCGCCCCTAGAGGGTTGGAGCCAATGCATTGTGCATTCCGCGTCTAGAGCAATGGAGGGCAAAACTGAGAGGAAAGGGTCCTTTCTGCCATAGGTGCTTTCTGATCCCCTTCAGGGGTGGTGCCAGTGCCTTGTGCCTCCTGCCTCTAGAGGAATGGAGGGCACGGCCGAGAGTAAAGGGCCTTTCTGACATTGGTGCTTTCTGACACTCCCCCAACCATTGCTCAAAGGCGGTTTGTTCAAAGCCTATTGTCTGTCTCCTCCTCAGCATGTGGAACCACAATCATCCGGGCCTCGTCCCCACTGCTCAAGGGGAAGATGTAGGCATTTCTTCTGAGCCGGGTTGGCAAGGTGGAAATGCGGCAGAAGCGGATGTTGCAGATTGGCGAGTTAAGGGCTGAAAAGACACGGCGTTCAGCTGCCTTGGTATGAGATGTTCCCAGGACGCTGTAAGAGCACTGTGGAATGAGAGTGCTTTCCCAGCTTCCTAAAGAGCTGGAAGCAGGACAGTTGATGGCTTGTCTCCAATTGAAGGATGGAGGCAGTGCTTTGTGCCTTCCACCTCTAGAGCAATGGAGGGCACGCCTGAGAGCAAAGGGCCCTTTCTGACATTGGTGCTTTCTGACACTCCCCCAACCATTGCTCAAGGGCGGTTGGTTAAAAGCCTATTGTCTCTCTCCTACTAAGCAGGTGGAACCACAATCATTCGGGCCTCATCCTCATTGCTTAAGGGGAAGTTGTAGGCATTTCGTCTGAGCCGGGTTGACAAGGTGGAAATGTGGCACATGCAGATGTTCCAGATCGGCGAGTGAAGTGCTGCAAGAAACGGCGTTCAGCTGCCTTTGTATGAGATGTTCCCTGGACGCTCTAAGAGCACTATGGAATGCGAGCTCTTTCTCAGCGTCCTAAAGAGCTGGACACAAGAAGGTGTGTGGTTTGTCCGCTATTGAGGGGTGGAGCCAGAGGCAGTGCATTGTGCCTTCCTCCTCTAGAGCAATTCAGGGCATGGCTGAGATCAAAGGGACCTTTCTGACATAGGTGCTTTCTGACACTCTCTCCACCAGTGCACAATCGTGATTGTAAGAAGCCTGTCTCTCTCCTCTTAAGCATGTGGAAGCACAGTCATATGGGCCTCGTCCCCGTTGCTGAAGGGGAAGATGTAGGCATTTCGTCGGAGCCCGGATGGCAAGGTGGAAATGTGGCAGAAACAGAAGTTCCAAATCGGCAAGTTAAGGGCTGAAAAGAAACGGCGTTTCAGCTGCCTTTGTATGAGATGTTCCCTGGACTCTGTAAGATCACTGTTGAAAGCGAGTTCCTGCTCAGCTTCCTAAAGAGATGGAAGCAAGGTGGTCTGTGGCTTGTCGCCCCTTGAGGGGGGGAGCCAGTGCATTGTGCATTCCACGTCTAGAGCAATGGAGGGCACGGCTGAGAGCAAAGGGGTCTTTCTGACATAGCTGCTTTCTGACACTCTCTCCAGCAGTGAACAATGGTGGTTGGAAATAGGCGTGCAGTCTATCGCCTCCTAAGCACGTGGACGCTCAATCATTTGGGACTCAGCCCAGTTGCTTCAGGGGAAGATGTAGGCATTTCGTCTGCTCCGGGTTGGCAAGGTGCAATTGTGGCAGAAGCAGAAGTTCTAAAATGGCGAGTTAAGGGCTGGCAAGAAAGGCCGTTTTACCTGCATTTCTATGACAGTTTCCCCAGAGGTGGTTCCCGGGAGTCGAGCAGGAGTTTCCAGAATGCTCAGCAGGTGGTCCCGGCGTGACCGGGAGGTGGTTCCAGCAAGCCCGGCAGGTGATTCCGGAGTGTCTGCCGAATGGTTCTGGCGTAGCCGGCAGCTGATTATGACGTGTCCAGCAGGTGGTACCAGCGTGTCCGGAACATGGTTCTGGCACGTCTGAGAGATGGTTCCCCATGCCCAGCAGGTGATTCCAGAGTGTCCGGCATGTGGTTCTGGCACCCCTTAGAGGTGGTTCCGGCATGCCCAGCAGGTGGTTCCGGAGTCTCTGCCGAGTGGTTCTGGCATAGCCAGCAGGTGATTCTGGCGTGTCCAGCAGGTGGTTCTGGGGAGTGGATCAGGTGGTTCCGGCATACTCGGCAGGTGGTACCGGCGTGTCCGGAACATGGTTCTGTCAAGTCTGAGAGGTGGTTCCGGCATGCCCGGCAGGTGATTCCGGAGTGTTCGCCAAGTGGTTCCGGCGTGTCCGGCAGGTGGTTTCGCTCTGTCCGGCAGGTGGTTCTGGCGTGTCCGGCACGAGGTTCTGGCACATCTGAGAGGTTGTGTCGGCATGCACTTCACGTGATTCCGGCTTGTCCGCCAAGTGGTTCTGGTGTAACGGGCAGGTGATTTTGGCGTGTCCGGCAGGTGGGACCGGTGAGTCAAGCAGGTGTTTCCGTCGAGTGTTTCCTGTGTTTCCAGTCTTTCCGGGAGATGGTTCCGGCCTGTCCAGCACGTGCTTCTGGCACTTCTGAGAGGTTGTGCTGACATGTCCGGCAGGTGATTCTGGAGTGTCCGCCAAGTGGTTCTGGCGTAGCAGGCAGGTGATTTTGGCGTGTCCGGCAGGTGGTTCTGGGGAGTGGATCAGGAACTTCCGGCATTCTCGGCAGGTGCTTCCCCCGTCTCCGGCATGTGGTTGTGGCTCCTCTGAGAGGTGGTTCCAGCATGCCCGGCAGGTGATTCCGGAGTGTCCGACAAGTGTTTGTGGCGTAGTCGGCTGGTGATTCTGGCTTGTCCGGCAGGTGGTTCTGGCGAGTCAAGCAGGTGGTCCCGGTGTTTCCGGTAGGTGGTTCCGGTCTGTGCTGGAGGTGGTTCCGGATCGTCTGCCGAGTGGTTCTGGCGTAGCCGCCAGGTGATTTTGGCGTGTCCAGCAGGTGGTTCTGGGGAGTGGAGCGGGTGGTTCCGGCATACTCGGCAGGTGGTACCGGCGTGTCCGGCACATGGTTCTGGCACGTCTGAGAGGTGGTTCCGACATGCCCAGCAGGTGATCCTGGAGAGTCCTCCAAGTGGTTCTGGCGTACCCCGCAGTTGTTTCTGGTGTGTCCGGCAGGTGGCTCTGGTGAGTCGAGCAGGTGGTTTTGGCTTGCTCGTCAGGTTGTTCCGGCAGGTCGGGCAGGTGTTTGGCGTCTGTCCATGACGTGGTTCCGGCATGCCCGCAAGGTGATTCTGGAGTGTCCACCAAGTGGTTTTGGCGTAGCCGGCATATGATTTTGGCCTGTGAGGCAGGTGGTTCCGGCATGTCCAGCAGGTGGTTCCGGCGAGCTCGGCAGGTGCTTCCGGTCTCTCCGGCACGTGGTTGTGGCACGTCTGAGAGATGGTTCTGTCATGCCCGGCAGGTGATTCCAGAGTCTCCGGCATGTGGTTCTGGCACCTCTGAGAGATGGTTCTGGCATGCCCGGCAGGTGATTCCAGAGTCTCCGGCATGTGGTTCTGGCACCTCTGAGAGGTGGTTCCGGCATGCCCGGCAGGTGATTCCGGAGTCTCCGGCATGTGGTTCTGGCACCTCTGAGAGATGGTTCCGGCATGCCCGGCAGGTGATTCCGGAGTCTCCCGCATGTGGTTCTGGCACCTCTCAGAGGTGGATCCGGAATGCCTGGCATGTGATTCCGGAGTGTCTGCCGAGTGGTTCTGGCATAGCCGGCAGTTGATTTTGGCGTGTACACTAGGTGGTTCTGGGGAGTGGATCAGCTGGTTCCGGAGTACTCGGCAGATGGTACCGGCGTATCCAGAACATGGTTCTGGCAAGTCTGAGACGTGGTTCCAGCATGCCCGACAGGTGATTCCGGAGTGCTCCCCTAGTGGTTGTGGCGCAGCCGGCAGGTGATTTTGGCTTGTCTGCTAGGTGGTTCTGGCGAGTCGAGCAGGTGGTTCCGGCATGCTCGGCATGTGCATCCGGTGTCATTGGCATGTGGGTCTGGCATGTCTGAGAGGTGGTTCCGGCATGCCCGGCAGGAGATTGCAGAGTGTTCTCCAAGTGGTTCTGGCGTAGCCGGCAAGTGATTTTGCATGTCCGGCGGTGGTTCCGGCGAGTCGAGCCGCTTGTTCTGGCGTGTCCGGCAGGTGGTTCCAGTCTGTCCGGCAGGTGGTTCTGGGGTGTCCAGCACGAGGTTCTGGCACGTCTGAGAGGTTGTGCCATCATGCCCAAAACATTATTCCAGCTTGTACTCAAAGTGGTTCTGGTGTAGCCGGCAGGTGATTTTGGCGTGTCCGGCAGGTGGTTCCGGCGTGCTCAGCAGGTGGTTCCAGTCTGTGCAGTACATGTTTCCAGCTTGTCCGGCAAGTGGTTCTGGTACGTCTGAGAGCTGGTTCCGGCTAGTCTGGCATGTGGTTCCGGTCTGTCCCGGAGGTGTTTCTGGCATGTCCTGAACGTGGTTCTGGCACATCTGCGAGGCGCTTTGGGCATGCCTGGCAGGTGATTCCTGGGTGTCCTCCAAGTGGTTCTGGCATCCCCAGCAGGTTATTTTGGCATGTCCAGCAGGTCTTTCCTGCTTTTTGGGCTCGTGGCTCTGGCTTGTAAGACAGGTGTTGGTGGCATTTCTGGGCCCCGGTTCTGACATACTCCGCAGGTGGTTTCACTGTTTCTGGCACCTGTTTGCGGCATATCCATCAGGTGTTTCCAATGTGTCTGGCATGTCGTTGTGCTGCGTTTGGAATCTGGTTCCGTCGTGTCTGTTGTGTGCAGCTGGCATGTTGAAGAGATGGTTCTGCAGTGTCAGAATTGTTGTTCCATTGTGTTCAGCAGGTGGTTACAGGTGGTTCTGGCATGCAACATGGGTGCTTCTGGTGTACCAGTTGGGTCGTTCTGGCATGAATGTGTGGTTCTTTGAGAGTGTGCGGAGGGTGGTTTTGGCATGTCTCCCGGGGTTTTCTGGCATCTAAGGGGCATGATTCCTTTTTATGCGTCAGGTGAGTTGGTTCTCAACTTCCTAAAGAGACGGAAGAAAGATGGTCTGTGGCTTCTCGCCCCTAGAGGGGTGGAGCCAATGCATTGTGCATTCCACGTCTAGAGCAATGGAGGGCAAAACTGAGAGGAAAGGGGCCTTTCTGACATAGGTGTTTTCTGACACTCTCTCCACCAGTGTTCAACTGTGGTTGGTGCAAAGCGTATTGTCTCTCTCCTGCTAAACACATGGTTGCACAATCCTTTGGGACTCAGCCCAGTTGCTTAAGGGGAAGATGTAGGCATTTTGTCTGAGCTGGGATGGCAAGGTGGAATTGCGGCAGAAGCAGAAGTCCTAAAGCTGCGAGTTAAGGGCTGGGAAGAAATGCCATTTGAGCTGCCTTTGTATGAGAAGTTGCCGGTCTGCTGTAACAGGACTGTGGAAAGCGAGTTGTTTGTCAGCTTCCTAAAGAGCTGGAGGCAAGACAGTTTATGGCTTGTCTCCCATTGAAGGATGGAGGCAGTGCTTTGTGCCTTCCACCTCTAGAGCAATGGAGGGCACGGCTGAGAGCAAAGGGCCCTTTCTGACATAGGTGCATTCTGACTCTCTCTGACCCAGTGCACAATGGAGGTTTGTAAAAAGCCTATTGTCTGCTCCTGCTAAGCATGCGGAAGCATAGTCATCTGGGCCTCGTTCCCGTTGCTGAAGGGGAAGATGTAGACATTTCGTCTGAGCCGGGTTGGCAAGGTGGAAATGTGGCAGGAGCAGAAGTTCCAAATCTGCGAGTTAAGCACTGAAAAGAAATGGCATATCAGCTGCCTTTGTATGAGATGTTGCCAGG
This sequence comes from Equus przewalskii, assembly GCF_037783145.1. NCBI lineage: Eukaryota > Metazoa > Chordata > Mammalia > Perissodactyla > Equidae > Equus > Equus przewalskii. Next base: position 34,218 of record NW_027228160.1, read on the forward strand.
ACACAGAAAGAGCACGGTTGAAAGCGAGTTCTTTCTCAGCTTCCTAAAGAGATGGAAGGAAGATGGTGTGTGGCTTGTCGCCCCTTGATGGGGGGAGCCAGTGCATTGTGCATTCCCCGTCTAGAGCAATGAAGGGCACGGCTGAGAGCAAACGGGTCTTTCTGACATAGCTGCTTTCCGACAGTCTCTCCAGCAGTGCACAATGGTGGTTGGAAAAAGGCGTGCAGTCTATCGCCTCCTAAGCACGTGGAAGCTCAATCATTTGGGACTCAGCCCAGTTGCTTCAGGGGAAGGTGTAGGCATTTCGTCTGAGCCGGGTTGGTAAGGTGGAATTGCGGCAGAAGCAGAAGTCCTAAAGCGCGAGTGAAGGGCTGGGAAGAAATGCCGTTTGAGCTGCCTTTGTATGAGAGGTTCCTGGTGTGCTGTAACTTGACTTTGGAAAGCGAGTTGTTTGTCAGCTTCCTAAAGAGCTGGGGGCAAGACAGTTTATGGCTTGTATCCCATTGAAGGATGGAGGCAGTGCTTTGTGCCTTCCACCTGCAGAGCAATGGAGGGCACGGCTGACAGCAAAGGGGGCTTTCTGCCATAGGTGCTTTCTGATCCCCTTCAGGGGTGGTGCCAGTGCCTTGTGCCTCCTGCCTCTAGGTGAATGGAGGGCACGGCCAAGAGTAAAGTGCCTTTCTGACATTGGGGCTTTCTGACACTCCCCCAACCATTGCTCAAAGGCGGTTTGTTCAAAGCCTATTGTCTGTCTCCTCCTCAGCATGTGGAACCACAATCATTCGGGCCTCGTCCCCATTGCTTAAGGGGAAGTTGTAGGCATTTCGTCTGTGCCAGGTTGACAAGGTGGAAATGTGGCACATGCAGATGTTCCAGATCGGCGAGTGAAGTGCTGCAAGAAACGGCATTCAGCTGCCTTTGTATGAGATGTTCCCTGGACGCTCTAAGAGCACTATGGAATGCGAGCTCTTTCTCAGCGTCCTAAAGAGCTGGACGCAAGAAGGTGTGTGGTTCGTCTGCCATTGAGGGGTGGAGCCAGAGGCAGTGCTTTGTGCCTTCCTCCTCTAGAGCAATTCAGGGCATGGCTGAGATCAAAGGGACCTTTCTGACATAGGTGCTTTCTGACACTCTCTCCACCAGTGCACAATCGTGATTGTAAAAAGCCTGTCTCTCTCCTCTTAAGCATGTGGAAGCACAGTCATATGGGCCTCGTCCCCGTTGCTGAAGGGGAAGATGTAGGCATTTCGTCGGAGCCCGGATGGCAAGGTGGAAATGTGGCAGAAACAGAAGTTCCAAATCGGCAAGTTAAGGGCTGAAAAGAAACGGCGTTTCAGCTGCCTTTGTATGAGATGTTCCCTGGGCTCTGTAAGATCACTGTTGAAAGCGAGTTCCTTCTCAGCTTCCTAAAGAGATGGAAGCAAGGTGGTCTGTGGCTTTTCCCTCCTTGGGGGGGGGAGCCAGTGCATTGTGCATTCCACGTCTAGAGCAATGGAGGGCACGGCTGAGACCAAAGGGGTCTTTCTGACATAGCTGCTTTCCGACACTCTCTCCAGCAGTGCACAATGGTGGTTGGGAAAAGGCGTGCAGTCTATCGCCTCCTAAGCACGTGGACGCTCAATCCTTTGGGACTCAGCCCAGTTGGTTCAGGGGAAGATGTAGGCCTTTCGTCTGAGCCGGGTTGGCAAGGTGCAATTGTGGCAGAAGCATTAGTTCTAAAGGGGCGAGTTAAGGGCTGGCAAGAAAGGCCCTTTTACCTGCATTTCTATGACAGTTTCCCCAGAGGCGGTTCCCTGGAGTCGAGCAGGGGTTTCCAGAATGCTCAGCAGGTGGTTCCAGTCTTTCATGGAAGTTGTCTGGGGCGTGCAACACCTGGTTCTGGCACATCTGAGGGGCGGTTCTGGGATGAATGGCAGGTTATTCCAGAGTGTCGGCAAGTGGTTCTGGTGTAGCCGGCAGGTGATTTTGGTGTATCCAGCAGATGGTTCCACCGAGTCGAGCAGGTGGTTCCAGCGTGCTCGTAAGGTGGTTCAGGCATGTCCGAAAGGTGGTTCCGGTTAGTCTGGGAGGTGGTTCCGGCGTGTCCGGCACGTTTTTCAGGCACGTCTGAGGGGTGGTTCCGGCATGCACGGCAGGTGATTCCGGAGTGTCCGCCAAGTGGTTCCCACGTAGCCGGCATGTGGTTCAGGCGGGTCCAGCAGGTGGTTCTGGGGAGTGGATCAGGTGGTTCTGGCATGCTCGGCAGGTGCTTCCGGCGTCTCCTGCACGTGGTTCTGGTATGTATGAGAGGTGGTTCCGGCACGCCAGGCAGGTGATTTTGGAGTGCCCGGCAAGTGGTTCTGGCCTAGCCGGTAGGTGATTTTGTCATCTCCGGCAGGTGGTTCGTGCGAGTCGAGCAGGAGGTTCCGGCGTGCTCAGCAGGTGGTTCCGGCGTCCGGCACGTGCTTCCGGCACGTCTGAGAGGGGGTTCTGGCATGCCCGACAGGTGATCCCGGAGTGTCCGGCAAGTGGTTCTGGCATAGCCAGCAGGTGATTTTGGCGTGTCCGGCAGGTGATTTTGGCGTGTCCAGCAGGTGGTTCTGTGGAGTGGATCAGGAACTTCCGGCATTCTCGACAGGTGCTTCTGCCGTCTCCGGCATGTGGTTGTGGAACCTCTGAGAGGTGGTTCCAGCATGCCCGGCAGGTGATTCCGGAGTGTCTGACAAGTGGTTGTGGCGTAGCCGGCAGGTGATTTTGGCGTGACCGGCAGGCGGTTCTGTGGGTTGGATCAGGAACTTCCGGCATTCTCGGCAGGTGCTTCCGCCGTCTCCGGCATGTGGTTGTGGCACCTCTGAGAGGTGGTTCCAGCATGCCCGGCAGGTGATTCCGGAGTGTCCGACAAGTGGTTGTGGCATAGCCGGCGGGTGATTTTGGTGTGACCGGCAGGTGGTTCTGTGGAGTGGCACAGGTGGTTCTGGCATGCTCAGCACGTGCTTCCGGCATCTCCGATATGTGGTTCTTGCACGTTTGAGAGGTGGTTCCGGCATGACCGGCATGTGATTCTGGTGTATGTGCCAAGTTGTTCTGGCGCAGCCGGCAGTTGATTTTGTCATGTGTGGCAGGTGGTTCTGGGGAGTGGATCAGGTGGTTCCGGCGTGCTCTGCAGGTGGTTCAGGCAGGTCTGGCAGGTGTTTGCAGTCTTTCCATGACGTGGTTTCAGCATGCTCGGAAGGTGATTCTGGAGTGTCCACCAAGTGGTTTTGGCGTAGCCATCACGTGATTTTGGCGTGTCAGGCAGGTGGTTCCGGCGTGTCCAGCAGGTGATTCCGGCGAGCTCGGCAGGTGCTTCTGGTCTCTCCGGCATGTGGTTGTGACATGTCAGGCAGGTGGTTCCGGCACGTCTGAGATGTGGTTCGGGCATGTGCCGCAGGTGATTCCGGCGTCTCTGGTATGTGGTTCTTGCACGTTTGAAGGTGGTTCTGGCATGCGCAGCAGGTGATTCCGGCGTCTCTGTTATGTGGTTCTTGCACGTTTGAAGGTGGTTCCGGCATGCCCGACAGGTGATTCCGGAATGTCCGCCAAGTGTTTCTGGCGTACCCGGCAGGTGATTTTGGCATGTCCGACAGGTGTTTCTTGCGAGTCGAGCAGGTGGCTCAGGCATGCTCAGCAGGTGCTTCCGGCATCTCTGGCACGTGGTTCTGGTGTGTCTGAGAGCTGGTTCTGGCATGTCCGGCAGATGATTCCGGAGTGTCCGCCAAGTGGTTCTGGTATACCCGGCAGGTGATTTTGGCGTGTCAGGAAGGTGGTTCTGGCTAGTTGAGCTGGTGGATCAGGCATGCTCGCCAGGGGGTTCAGGCAGGTCTGGCAAGTGGTTTCGGTCTGTTCGGGGTGTTGTTCTGGCATCTCAGGCACATGGTTCTGGCACATCTGGGAGGTGGTTCCAGCCGGCCCGACAGGTGTTTCCGGAGCGTCCGCCAAGTGGTTCTGGCGTAGCTGGCAGGTGATGTTGGTGTGACCTGCAGGTGGTTCCAGCAAGCCCGGCAGGTGATTCCGGAGTGTCTGCCGAGTGGTTCTAGCGTAGCCGGCAGGTTATTTTGGCGAGTCCAGCAGGTGGTTCCGGCGAGCTCGGCAGGTGGTACCGGCGTGTCCGGAACATGGTTCTGGCACATCTGAGAGGTGGTTCCAGCCGGCCCGAAACGTGTTTCCGGAGGGTCCGCCCAGTGGTTCTGGCGTAGGTGGCAGGTGATGTTGGCGTGACCGGCACGTGGTTCCAGCCAGCCCGGCAGGTGATTCCGAAGTGTTCACCAAATGGTTGTGGCGTAGCCAGCAGGTGATTTTGGAGTGTCCAGCAGGTGGTTTTGGCGAGTCGAGCAGGTGGTTCTGGTGTGCTCGGGAGGTGCTTCCGGTGTCATTGGCATGTGGTTCCGGCATGTCTGAGAGGTGGTTCCGCCATGCCCGGCAGGTGATTCCGGAGTGTTCGCCAAGTGGTTCTGGTGTAGCCGGCAGGTGATTTTGCATGTCCGGTAATGGTTCCGGCGAGTCGAGCCGGTGGTTCCGGCGTGTCTGGCAGGTGGTTCTGGGGTGTCCGGCACGAGCTTCAGGCACGTCTGAGAGGTTGTGTCTGCCTGCCCTTCACGTGATTCCGGCTTGTCTGCCAAGTCTTTCTGGTGTAGCGATCAGGTGATTTTGGCGTGTCCGGCAGGTGGTTCTGGGGATTGGATGAGGTGGTTCCGGCATACTCGGCAGGTGGTTCCGGCGTGTCCGGCACATGGTTCTGGCACGTCTGAGAGGTGGTTCCGGCATGCCCGGCATGTGATCCCTGAGAGTACCCCAAGTGGTTTTGGCGTACCCCTCAGGTATTTCTGGTGTGTCCGGCAGGTGCCTCTTAGGAGTCGAGCAGGTGGTTCCGGCGTGCTCGGCAGGTGGTTCAGGCGGGTCTTGCAGGAGGGTTCAGTCTGTTCGGGGTGTGGTTCCGGCATCTCAGGCACATGGTTCTGGCTCTTCTGAGAGGTGGTTCCAGCAAGCCCGGCAGGTGATTGCGAAGTGTTCACCAACTGGTTGTGGCGTAGCTGGCAGGTGATTTCGGCATGTCCAGCTGGTTGTTCTTGCGAGTCGAGCAGGTGTTTCCAGCGTGCTCGGCAGGTGCTTCTGGTGTCAATGGCATGTGGCTCTGGCACCTCTGAGAGGTGGTTCCGGAATGCCCGGCAGGTGATTCCGGAGTGTCTGCCGACAGGTTCTGGCGCAGCCGGCAGGTGATTTTGGCGTGTCCAGCAGGTGGTTCTGGGGAGTGCATCAGGTGGTTCCGGCATACTCGGCAGGTGGTACCGGCGCATACAGAACATGGTTCTGGCAAGTCTGAGAGGTGGTTCCGGCATGCCCGACCTGTGGTTCCGGAGTGTCCGACAAGTGGTTGTGGCATAGCCGGCTGGTGATTCTGGTGTGTCTGGCAGGGGGTTCTGGCGAGTCAAGAAGGTGGTCCCGGCATGTCCGGCAGGTGGTTCCGGTCTGTCCTGGAGGTGGTTCCGGAGTGTCTGCCGAGTGGTTCTTGCCTAGCCGGCAGCTGATTTTGGCATGTCCAGTAGGTGGTTCTGGGGAATGGATCAGCTGGTTCCGGCATACTCGGCAGGTGGTACCGGCGTGTCCGGAACATGGTTCTGGCAAGTCTGAGAGGTGGTTCCGGCATGCCCGACAGGTGTTTCCGGAGTGTCCGCCAAGTGGTTCTGGCGTAGCTGGCAGGTGATTTTGCATGTCCGGCGGTGGTTCCGGCGGGGCGAGCCGGTCGTTCCGGCCTGTCCGGTAGGTGGTTCCGGTCTGTCTGGCAGGTGGTTCTGTGGTGTCCGACAAGAGGTGCTGGCACTTCAGAGAGGTTGTGCCGGCATGCCCTTCATGTGAATCCGGCATGACCCCCAAGTGGTTCTGGTGTAGCGGGCAGGTGATTTGGCATGTTCGGCAGGTGGGACCAGTGAGTCAAGCAGGTGGTTCCGGCGTGTGTTTGCTGTGGTTCCGGTCTGTCCGGGAGGTGGTTCCGTCCTGCCCCGCAGGTGATTCCGGAGTGTTCACCAAGTGGTTCTGGCATAGCCGGCAGGTGATTTTGCATGTCCGGCGGTGGTTCTGGCGAGTGGAGCCGGTGATTGCGTCGTGTCCGGCATGTGGTTCTGGTGTAGCGGGCAGGTGATTTTAGCGTTTCCGGCAGATGGGACCGGGGAGTCAAGCAGGTGTTTCCGGCGAGTGTTTCCTGTGGTTCCTGTCTGTCCGGGAGATGGTTCCAGCCTGTCCGGCACGTGCTTCTGGCGCTTCTGAGAGGTTGTGCTGGCATGCCCGGCAGGTGATTCCGGAGTGTCCGCCAAGTCGTTCTGGCGTAGCCGGCAGGTGATATTGGCGCGTCTGGCAGGTGGTTCTGTGGAGTGGATCAGGAACCTCTGGCATTCTCGGCAGGTGCTTCCGCCGTCTCCGGCATGTGGTTGTGGCACCTCTGAGAGGTGGTTCCAGCATGCCCGGCAGGTGATTCCGGAGTGTCTGCCGACCGGTTCTGGCAGAGCTGGCAGGTGATTTTGGCGTGTCCAGCAGGTGGTTCTGGGGAGTGGATCAGGTGGTTCCGGCATACTCGGCAGGTGGTACCGGCGTGTCCGGAACACGGTTCTGGCAAATCTGAGAGGTGGTTCCCGCATGCCCGGCAGGTGATTCCGGAGTGACGGCCGAGTGGTTCTGGCATACCCGGCAGCTGATTCTGGCGTGTCCAGCAGGTGGTTATGGGGAGTGGATCAGGTGGTTTCGGCATACTCGGCAGGTGGTACCGGCGTGTCCGGAACATGGTTCTGGCAAGTCTGAGAGGTGGTTCCGGCATGCCCGGCAGGTGATTCCATAGTGTTCCCCAAGTGTTTCTGGCGTAGCTGGCAGCTGATTTTGCATGTCCGGCTGTGGTTCCGGCGAGTCGAGCCGGTGGTTCTGGGGTGTCCGGCAGGTGGTTCCGGTCTGTCCGGCAGGTGGTTCTGGTACGTCTCAGAGGTGGTTCCACATGCCCAACAGGTGATTCCGGACTGTCTGCCACATGGTTCTGGCACGTCTGAGAGGTGGTTCCAGCATGCCCGGCAGGTCATCCCGGAGAGTCCTTCAAGTGGTTCTGGAGTAGCCCGCAGGTGATTTTGGCGTGTCCGGCAGGTGGTTCCGTCGTGCTCGGCAGGTGGTTCAGGCGTGGCCGGCAGGTGGTTCCAGTCTGTCCAGTACGTGTTTCCAGCTTGTCCGGCACGTGGTTCTGGTACATCTGAGAGGTGGTTCCGCCATGGCTGGCAGGTGATTCCGGACTGTCCCCCAGGTGGTTCTGGCATAGCCAGCAGTTGATATTGGCCTGTCCGGCAGGTGGTTCCGGCGAGTTGAGCAGGTGGCTGTGGCGTGTTCGGCAGGTGGTTCCGGCGTTTCTGGCAGGTGGTTCCGGTCTGTCCGTTAAGTCCTTCCGACGTGTCTGGCACGTGCTTCCGGCACGTCTGTGAGGTGGTTCCGGCACGCGCGGCAGGTGATTCTGGAGTGTTTTCCAGGTGGTTCTGTCGTAGCCGGCTGGTGATTTTGGCGTGTCCGGCAGGTGTTTCTGGCGAGTTGAACAGGTGTCGCCGGCAAGCTCGGCGGGTGCTTCCGAGGTCTCCGGCACGTGGTTCCGGTGTGTCTGCGAGCTGGTTCCGGCATGTCCGGCAGATGATTCTGGAGTGTCCGCCAAGAAGTTCTAGCATACCCGGCAGGTGATTTTGGCGTGTCAGGTAGTTCGTTCCTGCGAGTCGAGCATGCGGTGCCGGCGTGCTCGGCAGGTGGTTCAGGCGGGTCTGGCAGGTGGTTCCGTCTGTTCGGGGTGTGGTTCCGGCATCTCATGAACATGGTTCTGGCACGTCTGAGATGTGTGTCCGGCCGGCCCGACAGGTGTTTCCGCAGTGTCCACCAAGTGGTTCTGGCGTAGTTGGCAGGTGATTTTGGCATGACCGGCAGGTGGTTCCAGCAAGCCCGGCAGGTGATTCCGAAGTGTTCACCACCTGGTTGTGGCGTAGCCGGCAGGTGATTTCTGCGTGTCCGGCATGTGGTTCTGCCTAGTCGAGCAGGTGGTTCTGGCGTGCTCGGCAGGTGCTTCCGGTGTGATTGGCATGTGGTTCTGGCATGTATGAGAGGTGGTTCCGGCATGCCCGGCAGGTGATTCCCGAGTGTTCGCCCAGAGGTTTTGGCATAGCCGGCAGGTGATTTTGCATGTCCGGCGGTGGTTCCGGCGAGTCGAGCTGGTGGTTCCGGCGTGTCCGGCATGTGGTTCTGGGGTGTCCGGCACGAGGTTCTGTCACGTCTGAGAGCTTGTGTCGGCATGTCCTTCACGTGATTCCGGCTTGTCCGCCAAGTTGTTCTGCTGTAGCAGGCAGGTGATTTTGGCGTGTCCGGCAGGTGGGACAGGTGAGTCAACAGGTGGTTCCGTCGAGTGTTTCCTGTGGTTCCGGTCTGTCCGGGAGATGGTTCCGGCCTGTCCAGCACGTGCTTCTGGCACTTCTGAGAGGGTGTGCTGGCATGCCCGGCAGGTTATTCTGGAGTGTGTGCCAAGTGGTTCTGGCGTAGACGTCAGGTGATTTTGCCATGTGCGGCATGTGGTTCCAGCGAGTCGAGCATGTGGTTCCGGCGTGCTCGACAGTTGGATCAGGCAGGTCCAGCAGGTGGTTCCGGTCTGTCCTGGAGTTGGTTCCGGCGTGTCCGGCACTTCGTTGTGGTACGTCTGATAGCTGGTTCTATCATGCCCGGCTGGTGATTCCGGAGTCTCCGGAATGTGGTTCTGGCACCTCTGAGAGGTGGTTCCGGCATGCCCGGCTGGTGATTCCGGAGTGTCTGCCGAGTGGTTCTGGGAGTAGCCGACAGGTGATTTTGGCTTGTCCGGCAGGTGTTTCTCGTGAGTTGAGCAGGTTTTTCCGGCATGCTCGGCAGGTGCTTCCGGCATCTCCGGAACGTGGTTCAGGTGTGTCTGAGAGATGGTTCCGGCATGCCCAGCAGATGATTCCAGAGTGTCCGCCAAGTGGTTCTGGCATACCCGGCAGGTGATTTTGGCGTGTCCGGCAGGTGGTTCTGGCGAGTCGAGCAGGTGGTTCCGGCGCGCTCGGCATGTGCTTCCGGTGTGATTGGCATGTGTTTCTGGCATGTCTGAGAGGTGGTTCCGGCATGCCCGGCAGGTGATTCCAGAGAGTCCACCAAGTGGTTTCGGCGTAGCCGGCTACTGATTTTGCATGTCTGGCGGTGGTTCCAGCGGGGTCGAGCCGGTGGTTCCGGCGGGTCCAGCAGGTGGTTCTGGCCTGTCCGGCATGTGGTTCTGGGGTTTCCGGCACGAGGTTCTGGCACGTCTGACAAGTTGTGCCGGCATGCCGTTCACGTGATTCCGGCTTGTCGTCCAAGTGGTTCTGGTGTAGCTGGCAGGTGATTTGGCGTGTTCGGCAGGTGGGGCCGGTGAGTCAAGCAGGTGGTACCGGCGAGTATTTCCTGTGGTTCCGGTCTGTCCGGCCGATGGTTCCGGCCTGTCTGGCACGTGCTTCTGGCACTTCTGAGAGGTTGTGCTGGCATGCCCGGCAGGTGATTCCGGAGAGTCTGATCAAGTGGTTCGGGCGTAGCTGGCAGGTGATCTTAGCGTGTCCGGCATGTGGTTCCAGCGACTCGAGCATGTGGTTCTGGCGTGCTCGACAGTTGGTTCAGGCAGGTCCGACAGGTGGTTCCGGACTGTCCGGGAGGTGGTTCCGGCGTGTACGGCACGTGGTTGCGGCACGTCTGAGAGGTGGTTAATCATGCCAGGCAGGTGGTTCCAGAGAGTCCACCAAGTGGCTTTGGCGTAGCCGGCAGGTGATTTTTGCGTTTCCGGCAGGTGGTTCAGGCGAGTTGAGCCAGTGGTTCCAACGTGCTCGGCAGGTGCTTCCGCAGTCATTTGCACGTGGTTCTGGCATGTCTGAGAGGTGGTTCCGGTATGCCCGGCAGGTCATTCCGGAGTGTTCGCCAAGTGGTTCTGGCATAGCCAGCAGATGATTTTGCATGTCTGGTGGTGGTTCTGGCTGGTCGAGCCGGTGTTTCCGGCGTGTCCGGCAGGTTGTTCTGGACTGTCCGGCACGAGGTTGTGG
>NW_027228161.1:0-40677 GCF_037783145.1 Equus przewalskii
TGTCCGCCAAGCGGTTCTGGCGTAGTTGGCAGGTGATTTTGGCATGACTGGCAGGTGGTTCCAGCAAGCCTGGCAGGTGATTCCAAAGTGTTCACCAACTGGTTGTGGCGTAGCCGGCAGGTGATTTTTGCGTGATCGGCAGGTGGTTCTGGCGAGTCGAGCAGGTGGTTCCGGCGTGCTCGGCTGGTGCTTCCGGGGTCATTGGCACGGGGTTCTGGCATGTCTGAGAGGTGGTTCCTGCATGCCCGGCAAGTGATTCCGGAGTGTTCGCCAAGTGGTTCTGGCATAGTCGGCAGGTGATTTTGGCATGTCCGGCAGGTGGTTCAGGCGAGTTGAGCAGGTGGTTCCAACGTGCTTGGCAGGTGCTTCCGGCGTCTCCGGCACGTGTTTCTGGCACATCTGACAGGTGGTTCCGGCATGCCCGAAAGGTGATTCCGGTCTGTCCGGTAGGTGGTTGCAGCCTGCACGGCATGTGCTTCTGGTACGTCTCAGAGGTGGTTGCGCATGCCCAACTGGTGATTCCGGACTGTCCGCCACATGCTTCTGGCACGTCTGAGAGGTGGTTCCGGCATGCCCGGCAGGTCATCCCAGAGAGTCCTCCAAGTGTTTCTGGCATAACACGCAGGTGATTTTGGCGTGTCTGGCAGGTTGTTCCGTTGTGCTTGGCAGGTGGTTCAGGCTTGGCCGGCAGGTGGTTCCAGACTGTCCAGGACGTGTTTCCAGCTTCTCCGGCAGGTGGTTCTGGTACGTCTGAGAGGTGGTTCCGCCATGGCTGGCAGGCGATTCCGGACCGTCCCCCAGGTGGTTCTGGCATAGCCAGCAGTTGATATTGGCCTGTCCGGCAGGTGGTTCCAGCGAGTCGAACAGGTGGCTCCGGCGTGCTCGGCAGGTGGTTCCGGTCTGTCCGGTAGGTGATTCCGGCGTTTCCGGCACGTGCTTCCGGCACGTCTGAGAGGTGGTTCCGGCATGCGCGACAGGTGGTTTCGGAGTGTCCGCCAGGTGGTTCTGGCATACCCGGCAGGTGATTTTGGCGTGTCCGGCAGGTGTTTCTGGCGAGTCGAGCAGGTGGCTCCGGCATGCTCGGCAGGTGCTTCCGGCGTCTCCGGCACGTGGTTCTGGTGTGTCTGAGAGTTGGTTCCGGCATGTCCGGCAGATGATTCCGGAGTGTCCGCCAAGTGGTTCTGGCATACCCGGCTGGTGATTTGGGCATGTCAGGTAGGTGGTTCCGGCGAGTCGAGCAGGTGGCTCCGGCGTGCTCGGCAGGTTGTTCAGACGGTTCTGGCAGGTGGTATCCGTGTGTTCGGGGTGTGGTTCCAGCATCTCACGAACACGTTTCTGGCAAGTCTGAGATGTGGTTCCAGCCGGCCCGACAGGTGTTTCCGCAGTGTCCGCCAAGCGGTTCTGGAGTAGTTGGCAGGTGATTTTGGCATGACTGGCAGGTGGTTCCAGCAAGCCTGGCAGGTGATTCCAAAGTGTTCACCAACTGGTTGTGGCGTACCCAGCAGGTGATTTTGGCGTGTCCGGCAGGTGTTTCTGGCGAGTCGAGCAGGTGGCTCCGGCATGCTCGGCAGGTGCATCCGGCGTCTCCGGCACGTGGTTCTGGTGTGTCTGAGAGCTGGTTCCGGCATGTCCAGCAGATGATTCCGGAGTTTTCCTCCAAGTGTTTCTGGCATACCCGGCTGGTGATTTGGGCATGTCAGGTAGGTGGCTCCGGCGTGCTCGGCAGGTTGTTCAGACGGGTCTGGCAGGTGTTTTCCATCTGTTCGGGGTGTGGTTCCAGCATCTCATGCACATGGTTCTGGCACGTCTGAGATGTGGTTCCGGCCGGCCCGACAGGTGTTTCCACAGTGTCCGCCAAGTGGTACTGGCGTAGTTGGCAGGTGATTTTGGCATGACCGGCAGGTGGTTCCAGCAAGCCCGGCAGGTGATTCCGAAGTGTTCCCCAACTGGTTGTGGCGTAGCCGGCAGGTGATTTTTGCGTGTCCGGCAGGTGGTTCTGGCGAGTCGAGCAGGTGGTTCCGGCGTGCTCGGCAGGTGCTTCCGGGGTCATTGGCACGTGGTTCTGGCATATCTGAGAGGTGGTTCCGGCATGCCCGGCAGGTGATTCCGGAGTGTTCGCCAAGTGTTTCCGGCGTAGCCGGCAGGTGATTTTGCATGTCCAGCGGTCGTTCCGGCGGGTCGAGCCGGTGGTTCCGGCGTGTCCGGCAGGTGGTTCCGGTCTGTCCGGCAGGTGGTTCTGTGGTGTCCGGCACGAGGTTCAGTCTGAGAGGCTGTGCCGGCATGCCCCTCACGTGATTCCGGCTTGTCCCCGAAGTGGTGCTGGTGTAGCGGGCAGGTGATTTTGGCGTGTCCGGCAGGTGGTTCAGGCGAGTTGAGCAGGTGGTTGCGACGTGCTCGGCAGGTGCTTCCGGCGTCTCCGGCACGTGTTTCTGGCACATCTGACTGGTGGTTCCGGCATGCCCAAAAGTTGATTCCGGTCTGTCCGGTAGGTGGTTCCGGCGTGCACGGCACGTGGTTCTGGTACGTGTCAGAGGTGGTTGCGTCTGCCCAACAGGTGATTCCGGACTGTCCGCCACGTGCTTCTGGCACGTCTGAGAGGTGGTTCCAACATGCCCGGCAGGTCATTTCGGAGAGTCGTCCAAGTGGTTCTGGCGTAGCCCGCAGGTGATTTTGGCGTGTCCGGCAGGTGGTTCCGCCGTGCTCGGCAGGTGGTTCAGGCATGGCCGTCACGTGGTTCCAGTCTGTCCAGGACGTGTTTCCAGCTTCTCCGGCAGGTGGTTCTGGTACGTCTGAGAGGTGGTTCCGCCATGGCTGGCAGGTGATCCCGGACTGTCCCGCAGGTGGTTCTGGCATAGCCAGCAGTTGATATTGGCCTGTCCGGCAGGTGGTTCCAGCGAGTCGAACAGGTGGCTCCGGCGTTCTTGGCAGGTGGTTCCGGTCTGTCCGGTAGGTGTTTCCGGCGTGTCTGGCACGTGCTTCCGGCACGTCTGAGAGGTGGTTCCGGCATGCGCGGCAGGTGATTCCGGAGTGCCCGCCAGGTGGTTCTGGCATACCCGGCAGGTGATTTTGGCGTGTCCGGCAGGTGTTTCTGGCGAGTCGAGCAGGTGGCTCCGGCATGCTCGGCAGGTGCTTCCGGCGTCTCCGGCACTTGGTTCTGGTGTGTCTGAGAGCTGGTTCCGGCATGTCCGGCAGATGATTCCGGAGTGTCCGCCAAGTGGTTCTGGCATACCCAGCAGGTGATTTTGGCGTGTCAGGGAGGTGGTACCGGTTAGTCGAGCAGGTGGTTCCGGCGTGCTCAGCAGGTGGTTCAGGCGTTTCTGGCAGGTGGTATCCGTCTGTTCGGGGTGTGGTTCCAGCATCTCATGAACAGGTTTCTGGCACGTCCGAGATGTGGTTCCAGCCGGCCCGACAGGTGTTTCCGCAGTGTCCGCCAAGCGGTTCTGGCGTAGTTGGCAGGTGATTTTGGCATGACTGGCAGGTGGTTCCAGCAAGCCTGGCAGGTGATTCCAAAGTGTTCACCAACTGGTTGTGGCGTAGCCGGCAGGTGATTTTTGCGTGATCGGCAGGTGGTTCTGGCGAGTCGAGCAGGTGGTTCCGGCGTGCTCGGCTGGTGCTTCCGGGGTCATTGGCACGGGGTTCTGGCATGTCTGAGAGGTGGTTCCTGCATGCCCGGCAAGTGATTCCGGAGTGTTCGCCAAGTGGTTCTGGCATAGTCGGCAGGTGATTTTGGCATGTCCGGCAGGTGGTTCAGGCGAGTTGAGCAGGTGGTTCCAACGTGCTTGGCAGGTGCTTCCGGCGTCTCCGGCACGTGTTTCTGGCACATCTGACAGGTGGTTCCGGCATGCCCGAAAGGTGATTCCGGTCTGTCCGGTAGGTGGTTGCAGCCTGCACGGCATGTGCTTCTGGTACGTCTCAGAGGTGGTTGCGCATGCCCAACTGGTGATTCCGGACTGTCCGCCACATGCTTCTGGCACGTCTGAGAGGTGGTTCCGGCATGCCCGGCAGGTCATCCCAGAGAGTCCTCCAAGTGTTTCTGGCATAACACGCAGGTGATTTTGGCGTATCTGGCAGGTTGTTCCGTTGTGCTTAGCAGGTGGTTCAGGCTTGGCCGGCAGGTGGTTCCAGACTGTCCAGGACGTGTTTCCAGCTTCTCCGGCAGGTGGTTCTGGTACGTCTGAGAGGTGGTTCCGCCATGGCTGGCAGGTGATTCCGGACCGTCCCCCAGGTGGTTCTGGCATAGCCAGCAGTTGATATTGGCCTGTCCGGCAGGTGGTTCCAGCGAGTCGAACAGGTGGCTCCGGCGTGCTCGGCAGGTGGTTCCGGTCTGTCCGGTAGGTGATTCCGGCGTTTCCGGCACGTGCTTCCGGCACGTCTTAGAGGTGGTTCCGGCATGCGCGACAGGTGGTTTCGGATTGTCCGCCAGGTGGTTCTGGCATACCCGGCAGGTGATTTTGGCGTGTCCGGCAGGTGTTTCTGGCGAGTCGAGCAGGTGGCTCCGGCATGCTCGGCAGGTGCTTCCGGCGTCTCCGGCACGTGGTTCTGGTGTGTCTGAGAGCTGGTTCCGGCATGTCCGGCAGATGATTCCGGAGTGCCCGCCAAGTGGTTCTGGCATACCCGGCTGGTGATTTTGGCATGTCAGGTAGGTGGTTCCGGCGAGTCGAGCAGGTTGCTCCGGCGTGCTCGGCAGGTTGTTCAGACGGGTCTGGCAGGTGTTTTCCGTCTGTTCGGGGTGTGGTTCCAGCATCTCATGCACATGGTTCTGGCACGTCTGAGATGTGGTTCCGGCCGGCCCGACAGGTGTTTCCACAGTGTCCGCCAAGTGGTACTGGCGTAGTTGGCAGGTGATTTTGGCATGACCGGCAAGTGGTTCCAGCAAGCCCGGCAGGTGATTCCGAAGTGTTCCCCAACTGGTTGTGGCGTAGCCGGCAGGTGATTTTTGCGTGTCCGGCAGGTGGTTCTGGCGAGTCGAGCAGGTGGTTTCGGCGTGCTCGGCAGGTGCTTCCGGGGTCATTGGCACGTGGTTCTGGCATATCTGAGATGTGGTTCCGGCATGCCCGGCAGGTGATTCCGGAGTGTTCGCCAAGTGTTTCCGGCGTAGCCGGCAGGTGATTTTGCACGTCCATCGGTCGTTCCGGCGGGTCGAGCCGGTGGTTCCGGCGTGTCCGGCAGGTGGTTCCGGTCTGTCCGGCAGGTGGTTCTGTGGTGTCCGGCACGAGGTTCAGTCTGAGAGGCTGTGCCGGCATGCCCCTCACGTGATTCTGGCTTGTCCCCGAAGTGGTGCTGGTGTAGCGGGCAGGTGATTTTGGCGTGTCCGACAGGTGGTTCAGGCGAGTTGAGCAGGTGGTTACCACGTGCTCGGCAGGTGCTTCCGGCGTCTCGGGCACGTGTTTCTGGCATATCTGACTGGTGGTTCCGGCATGCCCAGAAGTTGATCCCGGTCTGTCCGGTAGGTGGTTCCGGCGTGCACGGCACGTGGTTCTGGTATGTGTCAGAGGTGGTTGCGTATGCCCAACAGGTGATTCCGGACTGTCCGCCACGTGCTTCTGGCACGTCTGAGAGGTCGTTCAAACATGCCCGGCAGGTCATTTCGGAGAGTCGTCCAAGTGGTTCTGGCTTAGCCCGCAGGTGATTTTGGCGTGTCCGGCAGGTGGTTCCGCCGTGCTCGGCAGGTGGTTCAGGCATGGCCGTCACGTGGTTCCAGTCTGTCCAGGACGTGTTTCCAGCTTCTCCGGCAGGTGGTTCTGGTACGTCTGAGAGGTGGTTCCGCCATGGCTGAAAGGCGATTCCGGACCGTCCCCCAGGTGGTTCTGGCATAGCCAGCAGTTGATATTGGCCTGTCCGGCAGGTGGTTCCAGCGAGTCGAACAGGTGGCTCCGGCGTTCTTGGCAGGTGGTTCCGGTCTGTCCGGTAGGTGTTTCTGGCGTGTCTGGCACGTGCTTCCGGCACGTCTGAGAGGTGGTTCCGGCATGCGCGGCAGGTGATTCCGGAGTGTCCGCCAGGTGGTTCTGGCATACCCGGCAGGTGATTTTGGCGTGTCCGGCAGGTGTTTCTGGCTAGTCGAGCAGGTGGCTCCGGCATGCTCGGCAGGTGCTTCCGGCGTCTCCGGCACTTGGTTCTGCTGTGTCTGAGAGCTGGTTCCGGCATGTCCGGCAGATGATTCCGGAGTGTCCGCCAAGTGGTTCTGGCATACCCAGCAGGTGATTTTGGCGTGTCAGGGAGGTGGTACCGGTGAGTCGAGCAGGTGGTTCCGGCGTGCTCAGCAGGTGGTTCAGGCGGTTCTGGCAGGTGGTATCCGTCTGTTCGGGGTGTGGTTCCAGCATCTCATGAACACGTTTCTGGCACGTCTGAGATGTGGTTCCAGCCGGCCCGACAGGTGTTTCCGCAGTGTCCGCCAAGCGTTTCTGGCGTAGTTGGCAGGTGATTTTGGCATGACTGGCAGGTGGTTCCAGCAAGCCTGGCAGGTGATTCCAAAGTGTTCCCCAACTGGTTGTGGCGTAGCCGGCAGGTGATTTTTGCGTGCCCGGCAGGTGGTTCTGGCGAGTCGAGCAGGTGGTTCCGGCGTGCTCGGCAGGTGCTTCCGGGGTCATTGTCACGTGGTTCTGGCATGTCTGAGAGGTGATTCCGGCATGCCCGGCAGGTGATTCCGGAGTGTTCACCAAGTGTTTCCGGCGTAGCCGGCAGGTGATTTTGCACGTCCAGCGGTCGTTCCGGCGGGTCGAGCCGGTGGTTCCAGCATGTCCGGCAGGTGGTTCCGGTCTGTCCGGCAGGTGGTTCTGTGGTGTCCGGCACGAGGTTCAGTCTGAGAGGCTGTGCCGGCATGCCCCTCACGTGATTCCGGCTTGTCCCCGAAGTGGTGCTGGTGTAGCGGGCAGGTGATTTTGGCGTGTCCGGCAGGTGGTTGCGACGTGCTCGGCAGGTGCTTCCGGCGTCTCCGGCACGTGTTTCTGGCACATCTGACTGGTGGTTCCGGCATGCCCTATAGTTGATTCCGGTCTGTCCGGTAGGTGGTTCCGGCGTGCACGGCACGTGGTTCTGGTACGTGTCAGAGGTGGTTGCGTATGCCCAACAGGTGATTCCGGGCTGTCCGCCACGTGCATCTGGCACGTCTGAGAGGTGGTTCCAACATGCCCGGCAGGTCATTTCGGAGAGTCGTCCAAGTGGTTCTGGCGTAGCCCGCAGGCGATTTTGGCGTGTCCGGCAGGTGGTTCCGCCGTGCTCGGCAGGTGGTTCAGGCATGGCCGTCACGTGGTTCCAGTCTGTCCAGGACGTGTTTCCAGCTTCTCCGGCAGGTGGTTCTGGTACGTCTGAGAGGTGGTTCCACCATGGCTGGCAGGTGATCCCGGACTGTCCCCCAGGTGGTTCTGGCATAGCCAGCAGTTGATATTGGCCTGTCCGGCAGGTGGTTCCAGCGAGTCGAACAGGTGGCTCCGGCGTTCTTGGCAGGTGGTTCCGGTCTGTCCGGTAGGTGTTTCCGGCGTGTCTGGCACGTGCTTCCGGCACGTCTGAGAGGTGGTTCCGGCATGCGCGGCAGGTGATTCCGGAGTGTCCGCCAGGTGGTTCTGGCGTACCCGGCAGGTGATTTTGGCGTGTCCGGCAGGTGTTTCTGGCGAGTCGAGCAGGTGGCTCCGGCATGCTCGGCAGGTGCTTCCGGCGTCTCCGGCACTTGGTTCTGGTGTGTCTGAGAGCTGGTTCCGGCATGTCCGGCAGATGACTCCGGAGTGTCCGCCAAGTGGTTCTGGCATACCCAGCAGGTTATTTTGGTGTGTCAGGGCGGTGGTACCGGTGAGTCGAGCAGGTGGTTCTGGCGTGCTCAGCAGGTGGTTCAGGCGGTTCTGGCAGGTGGTATCCGTCTGTTCGGGGTGTGGTTCCAGCATCTCATGAACACGTTTCTGGCACGTCTGAGATGTGGTTCCAGCCGGCCCGACAGGTGTTTCCGCAGTGTCCGCCAAGCGGTTCTGGCGTAGTTGGCAGGTGATTTTGGCATGACCGGCAGGTGGTTCCAGCAAGCCTGGCAGGTGATTCCAAAGTGTTCACCAACTGGCTGTGGCGTAGCCGGCAGGTGATTTTTGCGTGATCGGCAGGTGGTTCTGGCGAGTCGAGCAGGTGGTTCCGGCGTGCTCGCCTGGTGCTTCCGGGGTCATTGGCACGGGGTTCTGGCATGTCTGAGAGGTGGTTCCGGCATGCCCGGCAAGTGATTCCGGAGTGTTCGCCAAGTGGTTCTGGCATAGTCGGCAGGTGATTTTGGCATGTCCGGCAGGTGGTTCAGGCGAGTTGAGCAGGTGGTTCCAACGTGCTTGGCAGGTGCTTCCGGCGTCTCCGGCACGTGTTTCTGGCACATCTGACAGGTGGTTCCGGCATGCCCGAAAGGTGATTCCGGTCTGTCCGGTAGGTGGTTCCAGCCGGCACGGCATGTGGTTCTGGTACGTCTCAGAGGTGGTTGCGCATGCCCAACAGGTGATTCCGGACTGTCCGCCACATTGTTCTGGCACGTCTGAGAGGTGGTTCCGGCATGCCCGGCAGGTCATCCCAGAGAGTCCTCCAAGTGGTTCTGGCATAACACGCAGGTGATATTGGCGTGTCTGGCAGGTTGTTCCGTTGTGTTTGGCAGGTGGTTCAGGCTTGGCCGGCAGGTGGTTCCAGACTGTCCAGGACGTGTTTCCAGCTTCTCCGGCAGGTGGTTCTGGTACGTCTGAGAGGTGGTTCCGCCATGGCTGGCAGGTGATTCCGGACCGTCCCCCAGGTGGTTCTGGCATAGCCAGCAGTTGATATTGGCCTGTCCGGCAGGTGGTTCCAGCGAGTCGAACAGGTGGCTCCGGCGTGCTCGGCAGGTGGTTCCGGTCTGTCCGGTAGGTGATTCCGGCGTGTCCGGCACGTGCTTCCGGGACGTCTGAGAGGTGGTTCCGGCATGCGCGACAGGTGATTTCGGAGTGTCCGCCAGGTGGTTCTGGCATACCCAGCAGGTGATTTTGGCGTGTCCGGCAGGTGTTTCTGGCGAGTCGAGCAGGTGGCTCCGGCATGCTCGGCAGGTGCTTCCGGCGTCTCCGGCACTTGGTTCTGGTGTGTCTGAGAGCTGGTTCCGGCATGTCCGGCAGATGATTCCGGAGTGTCCGCCAAGTGGTTCTGGCATACCCGGCTGGTGATGTGGCCATGTCAGCTAGGTGGTTCCGGCGAGTCGGGCAGGTGGCTCCGGCGTGCTCGGCAGGTTGTTCAGACGGGTCTGGCAGGTGTTTTCCGTCTGTTCGGGGTGTGGTTCCAGCATCTCATGCACATGGTTCTGGCACGTCTGAGATGTGGTTCCGGCCGGCCCGACAGGTGTTTCCACAGTGTCCGCCAAGTGGTACTGGCGCAGTTGGCAGGTGATTTTGGCATGACCGGCAGGTGGTTCCAGCAAGCCCGGCAGGTGATTCCGAAGTGTTCCCCAACTGGTTGTGGCGTAGCCGGCAGGTGATTTTTGCGTGTCCGGCAGGTGGTTCTGGCGAGTCGAGCAGGTGGTTCCGGCGTGCTCGGCAGGTGCTTCCGGGGTCATTGGCACGTGGTTCTGGCATATCTGAGAGGTGGTTCCGGCATGCCCGGCAGGTGATTCCGGAGTGTTCGCCAAGTGTTTCCGGCGTAGCCGGCAGGTGATTTTGCACGTCCAGCGGTCGTTCCGGCGGGTCGAGCCGGTGGTTCCGGCGTGTCCGGCAGGTGGTTTCCGTCTGTCCGGCAGGTGGTTCTGTGGTGTCCGGCACGAGGTTCAGTCTGAGAGGCTGTGCCGGCATGCCCCTCACGTGATTCCGGCTTGTCCCCGAAGTGGTGCTGGTGTAGCGGGCAGGTGATTTTGGCGTGTCCGGGAGGTGGTTCAGGCGAGCTGAGCAGGTGGTGGCGACGTGCTCGGCAGGTGCTTCCGGCGTCTCCGGCACGTGTTTCTGGCACATCTGACTGGTGGTTCCGGCATGCCCTAAAGTTGATTCCGGTCTGTCCGGTAGGTGGTTCCGGCGTGCACGGCACGTGGTTCTGGTACGTGTCAGAGGTGGTTGCGTATGCCCAACAGGTGATTCCGGGCTGTCCGCCACGTGCTTCTGGCACGTCTGAGAGGTGGTTCCAACATGCCCGGCAGGTCATTTCGGAGAGTCGTCCAAGTGGTTCTGGCGTAGCCCGCAGGTGATTTTGGCGTGTCCGGCAGGTGGTTCCGCCGTGCTCGGCAGGTGGTTGAGGCATGGCCGTCACGTGGTTCCAGTCTTTCCAGGCCGTGTTTCCAGCTTCTCCGGCAGGTGGTTCTGGTACTTCTGAGAGGTGGTTCCGCCATGGCTGGCAGGTGATCCCGAACCGTCCCCCAGGTGGTTCTGGCATAGCCAGCAGTTGATATTGGCCTGTCCGGCAGGTGGTTCCAGCGAGTCGAACAGGTGGGTCAGGCGTGCTCGGCAGGTGCTTCCGGCGTCTCCGGCACGTGGTTCTGGTGTGTCTGAGAGCTGGTTCCGGAATGTCCGGCAGATGATTCCGGAGTGTCCGCCAAGTGGTTCTGGCATTCCCGGCTGGCGATTTTGGCATGTCAGGTAGGTGGTTCCAGCGAGTCGAGCTGGTGGCTCCGGCGTGCTCGGCAGGTTGTTCAGACGGGTCTGGCAGGTGTTTGCCGTCTGTTCGGGGTGTGGTTCCAGCATCTCATGCACATGGTTCTGGCACGTCTGAGATGTGGTTCCGGCCGGCCCGACAGGTGTTTCCACAGTGTCCGCCAAGTGGTACTGGCGTAGTTGGCAGGTGATTTTGGCATGACCGGCAGGTGGTTCCAGCAAGCCCGGCAGGTGATTCCGAAGTGTTCCCCAACTGGTTGTGGCGTAGCCGGCAGGTGATTTTTGCGTGTCTGGCAGGAGGTTCTGGCGAGTCGAGCAGGTGGTTCCGGCGTGCTCGGCAGGTGCTTCCGGGGTCATTGGCACGTGGTTCTGGCATATCTGAGAGGTGGTTCCGGCATGCCCGGCAGGTGATTCCGGAGTGTTCGCCAAGTGTTTCCGGCGTAGCCGGCAGGTGATTTTGCATGTCCAGCGGTCGTTCCGGCGGGTCGAGCTGGTGGTTCCGGCGTGTCCGGCAGGTGGTTGCAGTCTGTCCGGCATGTGGTACTGTGTTGTCCGTCACGAGGTTCAGTCTGAGAGGCTGTGCCGGCATGCCCCTCACGTGATTCCGGCTTGTCCCCGAAGTGGTGCTGGTGTAGCGGGCAGGTGATTTTGGCGTGTCCGGCAGGTGGTTCAGGCGAGTTGAGCAGGTGGTTGCGACGTGCTCGGCAGGTGCTTCCGGCGTCTCCGGCACGTGTTTCTGGCACATCTGACTGGTGGTTCCGGCATGCCCAAAAGTTGATTCCGGTCTGTCCGGTAGGTGGTTCCGGCGTGCACGGCACGTGGTTCTGGTACGTGTCAGAGGTGGTTGCGTATGCGCAACAGGTGATTCTGGACTGTCCGCCACGTGCTTCTGGCACGTCTGAGAGGTGGTTCCAACATGCCCGGCAGGTCATTTCGGAGAGTCGTCCAAGTGCTTCTGGCGTAGCCCGCAGGTGATTTTGGCGTGTCCGGCAGGTGGTTCCGCCGTGCTCGGCAGGTGGTTCAGGCATGGCCGTCACGTGGTTCCAGTCTGTCCAGGCCGTGTTTCCAGCTTCTCCGGCAGGTGGTTCTGGTACGTCTGAGAGGTGGTTCCGCCATGGCTGGCAGGTGATCCCGGACTGTCCCCCAGGTGGTTCTGGCATAGCCAGCAGTTGATATTGGCCTGTCCGGCAGGTGGTTCCAGCGAGTCGAACAGGTGGCTCCGGCGTTCTTGGCAGGTGGTTCCGGTCTGTCCGGTAGGTGTTTCTGGCGTGTCTGGCACGTGCTTCCGGCACGTCTGAGAGGTGGTTCCGGCATGCGCGGCAGGTGATTCCGGAGTGTCCGCCAGGTGGTTCTGGAGTACCCGGCAGGTGATTTTGGCGTGTCCGGCAGGTGTTTCTGGCCAGTCGAGCAGGTGGCTCCGGCATGCTCGGCAGGTGCTTCCGGCGTCTCCGGCACTTGGTTCTGGTGTGTCTGAGAGCTGGTTCCGGAATGTCCGGCAGATGACTCCAGAGTGTCCGCCAAGTGGTTCTGGCATACCCAGCAGGTGATTTTGGCGTGTCAGGGCGGTGGTACCGGTGAGTCGAGCAGGTGGTTCCGGCGTGCTCAGCAGGTGGTTCAGGCGGTTCTGGCAGGTGGTATCCGTCTGTTCGGGGTGTGGTTCCAGCATCTCATGAACACGTTTCTGGCACGTCTGAGATGTGGTTCCAGCCGGCCCGACAGGTGTTTCCGCAGTGTCCGCCAAGCGGTTCTGGCGTAGTTGGCAGGTGATTTTGGCATGACCGGCAGGTGGTTCCAGCAAGCCTGGCAGGTGATTCCAAAGTGTTCACCAACTGGCTGTGGCGTAGCCGGCAGGTGATTTTTGCGTGATCGGCAGGTGGTTCTGGCGAGTCGAGCAGGTGGTTCCGGCGTGCTCGGCTGGTGCTTCCGGGGTCATTGGCACGGGGTTCTGGCATGTCTGAGAGGTGGTTCCTGCATGCCCGGCAAGTGATTCCGGAGTGTTCGCCAAGTGGTTCTGGCATAGTCGGCAGGTGATTTTGGCATGTCCGGCAGGTGGTTCAGCCGAGTTGAGCAGGTGGTTCCAACGTGCTTGGCAGGTGCTTCCGGCGTCTCCGGCACGTGTTTCTGGCACATCTGACAGGTGGTTCCGGCATGCCCGAAAGGTGATTCCGGTCTGTCCGGTAGGTGGTTCCAGCCTGCACGGCATGTGGTTCTGGTACGTCTCAGAGGTGGTTGCGCATGCCCAACAGGTGATTCCGGACTGTCCGCCACATTGTTCTGGCACGTCTGAGAGGTGGTTCCGGCATGCCCGGCAGGACATTTCGGAGAGTCATCCAAGTGGTTATGGCGTAGCCCGCAGGTGATTTTGGCATGTCCGGCAGGTGGTTCAGGCGAGTTGAGCAGGTGGTTCCAACGTGCTTGGCAGGTGCTTCCGGCGTCTCCGGCACGTGTTTCTGGCACATCTGACAGGTGGTTCCGGCATGCTCAAAAGGTGATTCCGGTGTGTCCGGTAGGTGGTTCCAGCCGGCACGGCATGTGGTTCTGGTACGTCTCAGAGGTGGTTGCGCATGCCCAACAGGTGATTCTGGACTGTCCGCCACATGGTTCTGGCACGTCTGAGAGGTGGTTCCGGCATGCCCGGCAGGTCATCCCAGAGAGTCCTCCAAGTGGTTCTGGCATAACACGCAGGTGATTTTGGCGTGTCTGGCAGGTTGTTCCGTTGTGCTTGGCAGGTGGTTCATGCTTGGCCGGCAGGTGGTTCCAGACTGTCCAGGACGCGTTTCCAGCTTCTCCGGCAGGTGGTTCTGGTACGTCTGAGAGGTGGTTCCGCCATGGCTGGCAGGTGATTCCGAACTGTCCCCCAGGTGGTTCTGGCATAGCCAGCAGTTGATATTGGCCTTTCCGGCAGGTGGTTCCAGCGAGCCGAACAGTTGGCTCCGGCGTGCTCGGCAGGTGGTTCCGGTCTGTCCGCTAGGTGATTCCGGCGTTTCCGGCACGTGCTTCCGGCACGTCTGAGAGGTGGTTCCGGCATGCGCGTCAGGTGGTTTCGGAGTTTCCGCCACGTGGTTCTGGCGTACCCGGCAGGTGATTTTGGCGTGTCCGGCAGGTGTTTCTGGCGAGTCGAGCAGGTGGCTACGGCATGCTCGGCAGGTGCTTCCGGCGTCTCCGGCACGTGGTTCTGGTGTGTCTGAGAGCTGGTTCCGGCATGTCCGGCAGATGATTCCGGAGTGTCCGCCAAGTGGTTCTGGCATACCCGGCTGGTGATTTGGGCATGTCAGGTAGGTGGCTCCGGCGTGCTCGGCAGGTTGTTCAGACGGGTCTGGCAGGTGTTTTCCGTCTGTTCGGGGTGTGGTTCCAGCATCTCATGCACATGGTTCTGGCACGTCTGAGATGTGGTTCCGGCCGGCCCGACAGGTGTTTCCACAGTGTCCGCCAAGTGGTACTGGCGTAGTTGGCAGGTGATTTTGGCATGACCGGCAGGTGGTTCCAGCAAGCCCGGCAGGTGATTCCGAAGTGTTCCCCAACTGGTTGTGGCGTAGCCGGCAGGTGATTTTTGCGTGTCCGGCAGGTGGTTCTGGCGAGTCGAGCAGGTGGTTCCGGCGTGCTCGGCAGGTGCTTCCGGGGTCATTGGCACGTGGTTCTGGCATATCTGAGAGGTGGTTCCGGCATGCCCGGCAGGTGATTCCGGAGTGTTCGCCAAGTGTTTCCGGCGTAGCCGGCAGGTGATTTTGCATGTCCAGCGGTCGTTCCGGCGGGTCGAGCCGGTGGTTCCGGCGTGTCCGGCAGGTGGTTCCGGTCTGTCCGGCAGGTGGTTCTGTGGTGTCCGGCACGAGGTTCAGTCTGAGAGGCTGTGCCGGCATGCCCCTCACGTGATTCCGGCTTGTCCCCGAAGTGGTGCTGGTGTAGCGGGCAGGTGATTTTGGCGTGTCCGGCAGGTGGTTCATGCGAGTTGAGCAGGTGGTTGCGACGTGCTCGGCAGGTGCTTCCGGCGTCTCCGGCACGTGTTTCTGGCACATCTGACTGGTGGTTCCGGCATGCCCAAAAGTTGATTCCGGTCTGTCCGGTAGGTGGTTCCGGCGTGCACGGCACGTGGTTCTGGTACGTGTCAGAGGTGGTTGCGTATGCCCAACAGGTGATTCCGGACTGTCCGCCACGTGCTTCTGGCACGTCTGAGAGGTGGTTCCAACATGCCCGGCAGGTCATTTCGGAGAGTCGTCCAAGTGGTTCTGGCGTAGCCCGCAGGTGATTTTGGCGTGTCCGGCAGGTGGTTTCGCCGTGCTCGGCAGGTGGTTCAGGCATGGCCGTCACGTGGTTCCAGTCTGTCCAGGACGTGTTTCCAGCTTCTCCGGCAGGTGGTTCTGGTACGTCTGAGAGGTGGTTCCGCCATGGCTGGCAGGTGACCCCGGAATGTCCCCCAGGTGCTTCTGGCATAGCCAGCAGTTTATATTGGCCTGTCCGGCAGGTGGTTCCAGCGAGTCGAACAGGTGGCTCCGGCGTTCTTGGCAGGTGGTTCCGGTCTGTCCGGTAGGTGTTTCCGGCGTGTCTGGCACGTTCTTCCGGCACGTCTGAGAGGTGGTTCCGTCATGCGCGGCAGGTGATTCCGCAGTGTCCGCCAGGTGGTTCTGGCGTACCCGGCAGGTGATTTTGGCGTGTCCGGCAGGTGTTTCTGGCGAGTCGAGCAGGTGGCTCCGGCATGCTCGGCAGGTGCTTCCGGCGTCTCCGGCACTTGGTTCTGGTGTGTCTGAGAGCTGGTTCCGGCATGTCCGGCAGATGATTCCGGAGTGTCCGCCAAGTGGTTCTGGCATACCCAGCAGGTGATTTTGGCGTGTCAGGGAGGTGGTACCGGTGAGTCGAGCAGGTGGTTCCGGCGTGCTCAGCAGGTGGTTCAGGCGGTTCTGGCAGGTGGTATCCGTCTGTTCGGGGTGTGGTTCCAGCATCTCATGAACACGTTTCTGGCAAGTCTGAGATGTGGTTCCAGCCGGCCCGACAGGTGTTTCCGCAGTGTCCGCCAAGCGGTTCTGGCGTAGTTGGCAGGTGATTTTGGCATGACTGGCAGGTGGTTCCAGCAAGCCTGGCAGGTGACTCCAAAGTGTTCACCAACTGGTGGTGGCGTAGCCGGCAGGTGATTTTTGCGTGATCGGCAGGTGGTTCTGGCGAGTCGAGCAGGTGGTTCCGGCGTGCTCGGCTGGTGCTTCCGGGGTCATTGGCACGGGGTTCTGGCATGTCTGAGAGGTGGTTCCTGCATGCCCGGCAAGTGATTCCGGAGTGTTCGCCAAGTGGTTCTGGCATAGTCGGCAGGTGATTTTGGCATGTCCGGCAGGTGGTTCAGGCGAGTTGAGCAGGTGGTTCCAACGTGCTTGGCAGGTGCTTCCGGCGTCTCCGGCACGTGTTTCTGGCACATCTGACAGGTGGTTCCGGCATGCCCGAAAGGTGATTCCGGTCTGTCCGGTAGGTGGTTCCAGCCGGCACGGCATGTGGTTCTGGTACGTCTCAGAGGTGGTTGCGCATGCCCAACAGGTGATTCCGGACTGTCCGCCACATGGTTCTGGCACGTCTGAGAGGTGGTTCCGGCATGCCCGGCAGGTCATCCCAGAGAGTCCTCCAAGTGGTTCTGGCATAGCACGCAGTTGATTTTGGCGTGTCAGGCAGGATGATCCGTTGTGCTTGGCAGGTGGTTCAGGCTTGGCCGGCAGGTGGTTCCAGACTGTCCAGGACGTGTTTCCAGCTTCTCCGGCAGGTGGTTCTGGTACGTCTGAGAGGTGGTTCCGCCATGGCTGGCAGGTGATTCCGGACCGTCCCCCAGGTGGTTCTGGCATAGCCAGCAGTTGATATTGGCCTGTCCGGCAGGTGGTTCCAGCGAGTCGAACAGGTGGCTCCGGCGTGCTCGGCAGGTGGTTCCGGTCTGTCCGGTAGGTGATTCCGGCGTGTCCGGCACGTGCTTCCGGCACGTCTGAGAGGTGG
Source organism: Equus przewalskii (assembly GCF_037783145.1). Classification (NCBI taxonomy): domain Eukaryota; kingdom Metazoa; phylum Chordata; class Mammalia; order Perissodactyla; family Equidae; genus Equus; species Equus przewalskii. The sequence continues at coordinate 16,506 of NW_027228161.1, forward strand.
TTCCGGCATGCGCGACAGGTGGTTTCGGAGTGTCCGCCAGGTGGTTCTGGCGTACCCGGCAGGTGATTTTGGCGTGTCCGGCAGGTGTTTCTGGCGAGTCGAGCAGGTGGCTCCGGCATGCTTGGCAGGTGCTTCCGGCGTCTCCGGCACGTGGTTCTGGTGTGTCTGAGAGCTGGTTCCGGCATGTCCGACAGATGATTCCGGAGTGTCCGCCAAGTGGTTCTGGCATACCCGGCTGGTGATTTGGGCATGTCAGGTAGGTGGCTCCGGCGTGCTCGGCAGGTTGTTCAGACGGGTCTGGCAGGTGTTTTCCGTCTGTTCGGGGTGTGGTTCCAGCATCTCATGCACATGGTTCTGGCACGTCTGAGATGTGGTTCCGGCCGGCCCGACAGGTGTTTCCACAGTGTCCGCCAAGTGGTACTGGCGTAGTTGGCAGGTGATTGTGGCATGACCGGCAGGTGGTTCCAGCAAGCCCGGCAGGTGATTCCGAAGTGTTCCCCAACTGGTTGTGGCGTAGCCGGCTGGTGATTTTTGCGTGTCCGGCAGGTGGTTCTGGCGAGTCGAGCAGGTGGTTCCGGCGTGCTCGGCAGGTGCTTCCGGGGTCATTGGCACGTGGTTCTGGCATATCTGAGAGGTGGTTCCGGCATGCCCGGCAGGTGATTCCGGAGTGTTCGCCAAGTGTTTCCGGCGTAGCCGGCAGGAGATATTGCATGTCCAGCGGTCGTTCCGGCGGGTCGAGCCGGTGGTTCCGGCGTGTCCGGCAGGTGGTTCCGGTCTGTCCGGCAGGTGGTTCTGTGGTGTCCGGCACGAGGTTCAGTCTGAGAGGCTGTGCCGGCATGCCCCTCACGTGATTCCGGCTTGTCCCCGAAGTGGTGCTGGTGTAGCGGGCAGGTGATTTTCGCGTGTCCGGCAGATGGTTCAGGCGAGTTGAGCAGGTGGTTGCGACGTGCTCGGCAGGTGCTTCCGGCGTCTCCGGCACGTGTTTCTGGCACATCTGACTGGTGGTTCCGGCATGCCCAAAAGTTGATTCCGGTCTGTCCGGTAGGTGGTTCCGGCGTGCACGGCACGTGGTTCTGGTACGTGTCAGAGGTGGTTGCGTATGCGCAACAGGTGATTCTGGACTGTCCGCCACGTGCTTCTGGCACGTCTGAGAGGTGGTTCCAACATGCCCGGCAGGTCATTTCGGAGAGTCGTCCAAGTGGTTCTGGCGTAGCCCGCAGGTGATTTTGGCGTGTCCGGCAGGTGGTTCCGCCGTGCTCGGCAGGTGGTTGAGGCATGGCCGTCACGAGGTTCCAGTCTGTCCAGGACGTGTTTCCAGCTTCTCCGGCAGGTGGTCCTGGTACGTCTGAGAGGTGGTTCTGCCATGGCTGGCAGGTCATCCCAGAGAGTCCTCCAAGTGTTTCTGGCATAACACACAGGTGATTTTCGCGTGTCTGGCAGGTTTTTCCGTCGTGCTTGGCAGGTGGTTCAGGCTTGGCCGGCAGGTGGTTCCAGACTGTCCAGGACGTGTTTCCAGCTTCTCCGGCAGGTGGTTCTGGTACGTCTGAGAGGTGGTTCCGCCATGGCTGGCAGGTGATTCCGGACCGTCCCCCAGGTGGTTCTGGCATAGCCAGCAGTTGACATTGGCCTGTCCGGCAGGTGGTTCCAGCGAGTCGAACAGGTGGCTCCGGCGTGCTCGGCAGGTGGTTCCGGTCTGTCCGGTAGGTCATTCCGGCGTGTCCGGCACGTGCTTCCGGCACGTCTGAGAGGTGGTTCCGGCATGCGCGACAGGTGGTTTCGGAGTGTCCACCAGGTGGTTCTGGCGTACCCGGCAGTTGATATTGGCGTGTCCGGAAGGTGTTTCTGGCGAGTCGAGCAGGTGGCTCCGGCATGCTCGGCAGGTGCTTCCGGAGTCTCCGGCACGTGGTTCTGGTGTGTCTGAGAGCTGGTTCCGGCATGTCCGGCAGATGATTCCGGAGTGTCCGCCAAGTGGTTCTGGCATACCCGGCAGGTGATTTGGGCCTGTCAGATAGATGGTTCCGGCGAGTAGAGCAGGTGGCTCCGGCGTGCTCGGCAGGTGATTCCGGAGTGTTCGCCAAGTGTTTCCGGTGTAGCCGGCAGGTGATTTTGCATGTCCAGCGGTCGTTCCGGCGGGTCGAGCCGGTGGTTCCGGCGTGTCCGGCAGGTGGTTCCGGTCTGTCCGGCAGGTGGTTCTGTGGTGTCCGGTACGAGGTTCAGTCTGAGAGGCTGTGCCGGCATGCCCCTCACGTGATTCCGGCTTGTCCCCGAAGTGGTGCTGGTGTAGCGGGCAGGTGATTTTGGCGTGTCCGGCAGGTGGTTCAGGCGAGTTGAGCAGGTGGTTGCGACGTGCTCGTCAGGTGCTTCCGGCGTCTCCGGGACGTGTTTCTGGCACATCTGGCTGGTGGTTCCGGAATGCCCAAAAGTTGATTCTGGTCTGTCCGGTAGGTGGTTCCGGCGTGCACGGCACGTGGTTCTGGTGCGTGTCAGAGGTGGTTGCGTATGCCCAACAGGTGATTCCGGACTGTCCACCACGTGCTTCTGGCACGTCTGAGAGGTGGTTCCAACATGCCCGGCAGGACATTTCGGAGAGTCATCCAAGTGGTTATGGCGTAGCCCGCAGGTGATTTTGGCATGTCCGGCAGGTGGTTCAGGCGAGTTGAGCAGGTGGTTCCAACGTGCTTGGCAGGTGCTTCCGGCGTCTCCGGCACGTGTTTCTGGCACATCTGACAGGTGGTTCCGGCATGCCCGAAAGGTGATTCCGGTCTGTCCGGTAGGTGGTTCCAGCCGGCACGTCATGTGGTTCTGGTACGTCTCAGAGGTGGTTGCGCATGCCCAACAGGTGATTCCGGACTGTCCGCCACATGGTTCTGGCACGTCTGAGAGGTGGTTCCGGCATGCCCGGCAGGTCATCCCAGAGAGTCCTCCAAGTGGTTCTGGCATAACACGCAGGTGATTTTGGCGTGTCTGGCAGGTTGTTCCGTTGTGCTTGGCAGGTGGTTCATGCTTGGCCGGCAGGTGGTTCCAGACTGTCCAGGACGTGTTTCCAGCTTCTCCGGCAGGTGGTTCTGGTACGTCTGAGAGGTGGTTCCGCCATGGCTGGCAGGTGATTCCGAACTGTCCCCCAGGTGGTTCTGGCATAGCCAGCAGTTGATATTGGCCTTTCCGGCAGGTGGTTCCAGCGAGCCGAACAGTTGGCTCCGGCGTGCTCGGCAGGTGGTTCCGGTCTGTCCGCTAGGTGATTCCGGCGTTTCCGGCACGTGCTTCCGGCACGTCTGAGAGGTGGTTCCGGCATGCGCGTCAGGTGGTTTCGGAGTTTCCGCCACGTGGTTCTGGCGTACCCGGCAGGTGATTTTGGCGTGTCCGGCAGGTGTTTCTGGCGAGTCGAGCAGGTGGCTACGGCATGCTCGGCAGGTGCTTCCGGCGTCTCCGGCACGTGGTTCTGGTGTGTCTGAGAGCTGGTTCCGGCATGTCCGGCAGATGATTCCGGAGTGTCCGCCAAGTGGTTCTGGCATACCCGGCTGGTGATTTGGGCATGTCAGGTAGGTGGCTCCGGCGTGCTCGGCAGGATGTTCAGAAGGGTCTGGCAGGTGTTTTCCGTCTGTTCGGGGTGTGGTTCCAGCATCTCATGCACATGGTTCTGGCACGTCTGAGATGTGGTTCCGGCCGGCCCGACAGGTGTTTCCACAGTGTCCGCCAAGTGGTACTGGCGTAGTTGGCAGGTGATTTTGGCATGACCGGCAGGTGGTTCCAGCAAGCCCGTCAGGTGATTCCGAAGTGTTCCCCAACTGGTTGTGGCGTAGCCGGCAGGTGATTTTTGCGTGTCCGGCAGGTGGTTCTGGCGAGTCGAGCAGGTGGTTCCGGCGTGCTCGGCAGGTGCTTCCGGGGTCATTGGCACGTGGTTCTGGCATATCTGAGAGGTGGTTCCGGCATGCCCGGCAGGTGATTCCGGAGTGTTCGCCAAGTGTTTCCGGCGTAGCCGGCAGGTGATTTTGCATGTCCAGCGGTCGTTCCGGCGGGTCGAGCCGGTGGTTCCGGCGTGTCCGGCAGGTGGTTCCGGTCTGTCCGGCAGGTGGTTCTGTGGTGTCCGGCACGAGGTTCAGTCTGAGAGGCTGTGCCGGCATGCCCCTCACGTGATTCCGGCTTGTCCCCGAAGTGGTGCTGGTGTAGCGGGCAGGTGATTTTGGCGTGTCGGGCAGGTGGTTCAGGCGAGTTGAGCAGGTGGTTGCGACGTGCTCGGCAGGTGCTTCCGGCGTCTCCGGCACGTGTTTCTGGCACATCTGACTGGTGGTTCCGGCATGCCCAAAAGTTGATTCCGGTCTGTCCGGTAGGTGGTTCCGGCGTGCACGGCACGTGGTTCTGGTACGTGTCAGAGGTGGTTGCGTATGCCCAACAGGTGATTCCGGACTGTCCGCCACGTGCTTCTGGCACGTCTGAGAGGTGGTTCCAACATGCCCGGCAGGTCATTTCGGAGAGTCGTCCAAGTGGTTCTGGCGTAGCCCGCAGGTGATTTTGGCGTGTCCGGCAGGTGGTTCCGCCGTGCTCGGCAGGTGGTTCAGGCATGGCCGTCACGTGGTTCCAGTCTGTCCAGGACGTGTTTCCAGCTTCTCCGGCAGGTGGTTCTGGTACGTCTGAGAGGTGGTTCCGCCATGGCTGGCAGGTGACCCCGGAATGTCCCCCAAGTGGTTCTGGCATAGCCAGCAGTTGATATTGGCCTGTCCGGCAGGTGGTTCCAGCGAGTCGAACAGGTGGCTCCGGCGTTCTTGGCAGGTGGTTCCGGTCTGTCCGGTAGGTGTTTCCGGCGTGTCTGGCACGTGCTTCCGGCACGTCTGAGAGGTGGTTCCGTCATGCGCGGCAGGTGATTCCGGAGTGTCCGCCAGGTGATTCTGGCGTACCCGGCAGGTGATTTTGGCGTGTCCGGCAGGTGTTTCTGGCGAGTCGAGCAGGTGGCTCCGGCATGCTCGGCAGGTGCTTCCGGCGTCTCCGGCACTTGGTTCTGGTGTGTCTGAGAGCTGGTTCCGGCATGTCCGGCAGATGATTCCGGAGTGTCCGCCAAGTGGTTCTGGCATACCCAGCAGGTGATTTTGGCGTGTCAGGGAGGTGGTACCGGTGAGTCGAGCAGGTGGTTCCGGCGTGCTCAGCAGGTGGTTCAGGCGGTTCTGGCAGGTGGTATCCGTCTGTTCGGGGTGTGGTTCCAGCATCTCATGAACACGTTTCTGGCAAGTCTGAGATGTGGTTCCAGCCGGCCCGACAGTTGTTTCCGCAGTGTCCGCCAAGCGGTTCTGGCGTAGTTGGCAGGTGATTTTGGCATGACCGGCAGGTGGTTCCAGCAAGCCTGGCAGGTGATTCCAAAGTGTTCACCAACTGGTTGTGGCGTAGCCGGCAGGTGATTTTTGCGTGATCGGCAGGTGGTTCTGGCGAGTCGAGCAGGTGGTTCCGGCGTGCTCGGCTGGTGCTTCCGGGGTCATTGGCACGGGGTTCTGGCATGTCTGAGAGGTGGTTCCTGCATGCCCGGCAAGTGATTCCGGAGTGTTCGCCAAGTGGTTCTGGCATAGTCGGCAGGTGATTTTGGCATGTCCGGCAGGTGGTTCAGGCGACTTGAGCAGGTGGTTCCAACGTGCTTGGCAGGTGCTTCCGGCGTCTCCGGCACGTGTTTCTGGCACATCTGACAGGTGGTTCCGGCATGCCCGAAAGGTGATTCCGGTCTGTCCGGTAGGTGGTTCCAGCCGGCACGGCATGTGGTTCTGGTACGTCTCAGAGGTGGTTGCGCATGCCCAACAGGTGATTCCGGACTGTCCGCCACATGGTTCTGGCACGTCTGAGAGGTGGTTCCGGCATGCCCGGCAGGTCATCCCAGAGAGTCCTCCAAGTGGTTCTGGCATAACACGCAGGTGATTTTGGCGCGTCAGGCAGGATGATCCGTTGTGCTTGGCAGGTATTTCAGGCTTGGCCGGCAGGTGGTTCCAGACTGTCCAGGACGTGTTTCCAGCTTCTCCGGCAGGTGGTTCTGGTACGTCTGAGAGGTGGTTCCGCCATGGCTGGCAGGTGATTCCGGACCGTCCCCCAGGTGGTTCTGGCATAGGCAGCAGTTGATATTGGCCTGTCCGGCAGGTGGTTCCAGCGAGTCGAACAGGTGGCTCCGGCGTGCTCGGCAGGTGGTTCCGGTCTGTCCGGTAGGTGATTCCGGAGTGTCCGGCACGTGCTTCCGGCACGTCTGAGAGGTGGTTCCGGCATGCGCGACAGGTGGTTTCGGAGTGTCCGCCAGGTGGTTCTGGCGTACCCGGCAGGTGATTTTGGCGTGTCCGGCAGGTGTTTCTGGCGAGTCGAGCAGGTGGCTCCGGCATGCTCGGCAGGTGCTTCCGGCGTCTCCGGCACGTGGTTCTGGTGTGTCTGAGAGCTGGTTCCGGCATGTCCGGCAGATGATTCCGGAGTGTCCGCCAAGTGGTTCTGGCATACCCGGCTGGTGATTTGGGCATGTCAGGTAGGTGGCTCCGGCGTGCTCGGCAGGTTGTTCAGACGGGTCTGGCAGGTGTTTTCCGTCTGTTCGGGGTGTGGTTCCAGCATCTCATGCACATGGTTCTGGCACGTCTGAGATGTGGTTCCGGCCGGCCCGACAGGTGTTTCCACAGTGTCCGCCAAGTGGTACTGGCGTAGTTGGCAGGTGATTGTGGCATGACCGGCAGGTGGTTCCAGCAAGCCCGGCAGGTGATTCCGAAGTGTTCCCCAACTGGTTGTGGCGTAGCCGGCAGGTGATTTTTGCGTGTCCGGCAGGAGGTTCTGGCGAGTCGAGCAGGTGGTTCCGGCGTGCTCGGCAGGTGCTTCCGGGGTCATTGGCACGTGGTTCTGGCATATCTGAGAGGTGGTTCCGGCATGCCCGGCAGGTGATTCCGGAGTGTTCGCCAAGTGTTTACGGCGTAGCCGGCAGGTGATTTTGCATGTCCAGCGGTCGTTCCGGCGGGTCGAGCCGGTGGTTCCGGCGTGTCCGGCAGGTGGTTCCGGTCTGTCCGGCAGGTGGTTCTGTGGTGTCCGGCACGAGGTTCAGTCTGAGAGGCTGTGCCGGCATGCCCCTCACGTGATTCCGGCTTGTCCCCGAAGTGGTGCTGGTGTAGCGGGCAGGTGATTTTGGCGTGTCCGGCAGGTGGTTCAGGCGAGTTGAGCAGGTGGTTGCGACGTGCTCGGCAGGTGCTTCCGGCGTCTCCGGCACGTGTTTCTGGCACATCTGACTGGTGGTTCCGGCATGCCCAAAAGTTGATTCCGGTCTGTCCGGTAGGTGGTTCCGGCGTGCACGGCACGTGGTTCTGGTACGTGTCAGAGGTGGTTGCGTATGCCCAACAGGTGATTCCGGACTGTCCGCCACGTGCTTCTGGCACGTCTGAGAGGTGGTTCCAACATGCCCGGCAGGTCATTTCGGAGAGTCGTCCAAGTGGTTCTGGCGTAGCCCGCAGGTGATTTTGGCGTGTCCGGCAGGTGGTTCCGCCGTGCTCGGCAGGTGGTTCAGGCATGGCCGTCACGTGGTTCCAGTCTGTCCAGGACGTGTTTCCAGCTTCTCCGGCAGGTGGTTCTGGTACGTCTGAGAGGTGGTTCCGCCATGGCTGGCAGGTGATTCCGGACCGTCCCCCAGGTGGTTCTGGCATAGCCAGCAGTTGATATTGGCCTGTCCGGCAGGTGGTTCCAGCGAGTCGAACAGGTGGCTCCGGCGTGCTCGGCAGGTGGTTCCGGTCTGTCCGGTAGGTCATTCCGGCGTGTCCGGCACGTGCTTCCGGCACGTCTGAGAGGTGGTTCCGGCATGCGCGACAGGTGGTTTCGGAGTGTCCGCCAGGTGGTTCTGGCGTACCCGGCAGGTGATTTTGGCGTGTCCGGCAGGTGTTTCTGGCGAGTCGAGCAGGTGGCTCCGGCATGCTCGGCAGGTGCTTCCGGCGTCTCCGGCACGTGGTTCTGGTGTGTCTGAGAGCTGGTTCCGGCATGTCCGGCAGATGATTCCGGAGTGTCCGCCAAGTGGTTCTGGCATACCCGGCAGGTGATTTGGGCATGTCAGATAGGTGGTTCCGGCGAGTAGAGCAGGTGGCTCCGGCGTGCTCGGCAGGTTGTTCAGACGGGTCTGGCAGGTGTTTTCCGTCTGTTCGGGGTGTGGTTCCAGCATCTCATGCACATGGTTCTGGCACGTCTGAGATGTGGTTCCGGCCGGCCCGACAGGTGTTTCCACAGTGTCCGCCAAGTGGTACTGGCGTAGTTGGCAGGTGATTTTGGCATGACTGGCAGGTGGTTCCAGCAAGCCCGGCAGGTGATTCCGAAGTGTTCCCCAACTGGTTGTGGCGTAGCCGGCAGGTGATTTTTGCGTGTCCGGCAGGTGGTTCTGGCGAGTCGAGCAGGTGGTTCCGGCGTGCTCGGCAGGTGCTTCCGGGGTCATTGGCACGTGGTTCTGGCATATCTGAGAGGTGGTTCCGGCATGCCCGGCAGGTGATTCCGGAGTGTTCGCCAAGTGTTTCCGGCGTAGCCGGCAGGTGATTTTGCATGTCCAGCGGTCGTTCCGGCGGGTCGAGCCGGTGGTTCCGGCGTGTCCGGCAGGTGGTTCCGGTCTGTCCGGCAGGTGGTTCTGTGGTGTCCGGCACGAGGTTCAGTCTGAGAGGCTGTGCCGGCATGCCCCTCACGTGATTCCGGCTTGTCCCCGAAGTGGTGCTGGTGTAGCGGGCAGGTGATTTTGGCGTGTCCGGCAGGTGGTTCAGGCGAGTTGAGCAGGTGGTTGCGACGTGCTCGGCAGGTGCTTCCGGCGTCTCCGGCACGTGTTTCTGGCACATCTGACTGGTGGTTCCGGCATGCCCAAAAGTTGATTCCGGTCTGTCCGGTAGGTGGTTCCGGCGTGCACGGCACGTGGTTCTGGTACGTGTCAGAGGTGGTTGCGTATGCCCAACAGGTGATTCCGGACTGTCCGCCACGTGCTTCTGGCACGTCTGAGAGGTGGTTCCAACATGCCCGGCAGGTCATTTCGGAGAGTCGTCCAAGTGGTTCTGGCGTAGCCCGCAGGTGATTTTGGCGTGTCCGGCAGGTGGTTCCGCCGTGCTCGGCAGGTGGTTCAGGCATGGCCGTCACGTGGTTCCAGTCTGTCCAGGACGTGTTTCCAGCTTCTCCGGCAGGTGGTTCTGGTACGTCTGAGAGGTGGTTCCGCCATGGCTGGCAGGTGATCCCGGACTGTCCCCCAGGTGGTTCTGGCATAGCCAGCAGTTGATATTGGCCTGTCCGGCAGGTGGTTCCAGCGAGTCGAACAGGTGGCTCCGGCGTTCTTGGCAGGTGGTTCCGGTCTGTCCGGTAGGTGTTTCCGGCGTGTATGGCACGTGCTTCCGGCACGTCTGTGAGGTGGTTCCATCATGCGCGGCAGGTGATTCCGGAGTGTCCGCCAGGTGGTTCTGGCGTACCCGGCAGGTGATTTTGGCGTGTCCGGCAGGTGTTTCTGGCGAGTCGAGCAGGTGGCTCCGGCATGCTCGGCAGGTGCTTCCGGCGTCTCCGGCACTTGGTTCTGGTGTGTCTGAGAGCTGGTTCCGGCATGTCCGGCAGATGATTCCGGAGTGTCCGCCAAGTGGTTCTGGCATACCCAGCAGGTGATTTTGGCGTGTCAGGGAGGTGGTACCGGTGAGTCGAGCAGGTGGTTCCGGCGTGCTCAGCAGGTGGTTCAGGCGGTTCTGGCAGGTGGTATCCGTCTGTTCGGGGTGTGGTTCCAGCATCTCATGAACACGTTTCTGGCACGTCTGAGATGTGGTTCCAGCCGGCCCGACAGGTGTTTCCGCAGTGTCCGCCAAGCGGTTCTGGCGTAGTTGGCAGGTGATTTTGGCATGACTGGCAGGTGGTTCCAGCAAGCCTGGCAGGTGATTCCAAAGTGTTCACCAACTGGTTGTGGCGTAGCCGGCAGGTGATTTTTGCGTGATCGGCAGGTGGTTCTGGCGAGTCGAGCAGGTGGTTCCGGCGTGCTCGGCTGGTGCTTCCGGGGTCATTGGCACGGGGTTCTGGCATGTCTGAGAGGTGGTTCCTGCATGCCCGGCAAGTGATTCCGGAGTGTTCGCCAAGTGGTTCTGGCATAGTCGGCAGGTGATTTTGGCATGTCCGGCAGGTGGTTCAGGCGAGTTGAGCAGGTGGTTCCAACGTGCTTGGCAGGTGCTTCCGGCGTCTCCGGCACGTGTTTCTGGCACATCTGACAGGTGGTTCCGGCATGCCCGAAAGGTGATTCCGGTCTGTCCGGTAGGTGGTTCCAGCCGGCATGGCATGTGGTTCTGGTACGTCTCAGAGGTGGTTGCGCATGCCCAACAGGTGATTCCGGACTGTCCGCCACATGGTTCTGGCACGTCTGAGAGGTGGTTCCGGCATGCCCGGCAGGTCATCCCAGAGAGTCCTCCAAGTGGTTCTGGCATAACACGCAGGTGATTTTGGCGTGTCAGGCAGGTTGTTCCGTTGTGCTTGGCAGGTGGTTCAGGCTTGGCCGGCAGGTGGTTCCAGACTGTCCAGGACGTGTTTCCAGCTTCTCCGGCAGGTGGTTCTGGTACGTCTGAGAGGTGGTTCCGCCATGGCTGGCAGGTGATTCCGGACCGTCCCCCAGGTGGTTCTGGCATAGCCAGCAGTTGATATTGGCCTGTCCGGCAGGTGGTTCCAGAGAGTCGAACAGGTGGCTCCGGCGTGCTCGGCAGGTGGTTCCGGTCTGTCCGGTAGGTCATTCCGGCGTGTCCGGCACGTGCTTCCGGCACGTCTGAGAGGTGGTTCCGGCATGCGCGACAGGTGGTTTCGGAGTGTCCGCCAGGTGGTTCTGGCGTACCCGGCAGGTGATTTTGGCGTGTCCGGCAGGTGTTTCTGGCGAGTCGAGCAGGTGGCTCCGGCATGCTCGGCAGGTGCTTCCGGCGTCTCCGGCACGTGGTTCTGGTGTGTCTGAGAGCTGGTTCCGGCATGTCCGGCAGATGATTCCGGAGTTTTCCGCCAAGTGGTTCTGGCATACCCGGCTGGTGATTTGGGCATGTCAGGTGCGAGCAGGTGGCTCCGGCGTGCTCGGCAGGTTGTTCAGACGGGTCTGGCAGGTGTTTTCCGTCTGTTCTGGGTGTGGTTCCAGCATCTCATGCACATGGTTCTGGCACGTCTGAGATGTGGTTCCGGCCGGCCCGACAGGTGTTTCCACAGTGTCCGCCAAGTGGTACTGGCGTAGTTGGCAGGTGATTTTGGCATGACCGGCAGGTGGTTCCAGCAAGCCCGGCAGGTGATTCCGAAGTGTTCCCCAACTGGTTGTGGCGTAGCCGGCAGGTGATTTTTGCGTGTCCGGCAGGTGGTTCTGGCGAGTCGAGCAGGTGGTTCCGGCGTGCTCGGCAGGTGCTTCCGGGGTCATTGGCACGTGGTTCTGGCATATCTGAGAGGTGGTTCCGGCATGCCCGGCAGGTGATTCCGGAGTGTTCGCCAAGTGTTTCCGGCGTAGCCGGCAGGTGATTTTGCATGTCCAGCGGTCGTTCCGGCGGGTCGAGCCGGTGGTTCCGGCGTGTCCGGCAGGTGGTTCCGGTCTGTCCGGCAGGTGGTTCTGTGGTGTCCGGCACGAGGTTCAGTCTGAGAGGCTGTGCCGGCATGCCCCTCACGTGATTCCGGCTTGTCCCCGAAGTGGTGCTGGTGTAGCGGGCAGGTGATTTTGGCGTGTCCGGCAGGTGGTTCAGGCGAGTTGAGCAGGTGGTTGCGACGTGCTCGGCAGGTGCTTCCGGCGTCTCCGGCACGTGTTTCTGGCACATCTGACTGGTGGTTCCGGCATGCCCAAAAGTTGATTCCGGTCTGTCCGGTAGGTGGTTCCGGCGTGCACGGCACGTGGTTCTGGTACGTGTCAGAGGTGGTTGCGTATGCCCAACAGGTGATTCCGGACTGTCCGCCACGTGCTTCTGGCACGTCTGAGAGGTGGTTCCAACATGCCCGGCAGGTCATTTCGGAGAGTCGTCCAAGTGGTTCTGGCGTAGCCCGCAGGTGATTTTGGCGTGTCCGGCAGGTGGTTCCGCCGTGCTCGGCAGGTGGTTCAGGCATGGCCGTCACGTGGTTCCAGTCTGTCCAGGACGTGTTTCCAGCTTCTCCGGCAGGTGGTTCTGGTACGTCTGAGAGGTGGTTCCGCCATGGCTGGCAGGTGACCCCGGACTGTCCCCCAGGTGGTTCTGGCATAGCCAGCAGTTGATATTGGCCTGTCCGGCAGGTGGTTCCAGCGAGTCGAACAGGTGGCTCCGGCGTTCTTGGCAGGTGGTTCCGGTCTGTCCGGTAGGTGTTTCCGGCGTGTCTGGCACGTGCTTCCGGCACGTCTGAGAGGTGGTTCCGGCATGCGAAGCAGGTGATTCCATAGTGTCCGCCATTTGGTTCTGGCATACCCGGCAGGTGATTTTGGCGTGTCCGGCAGGTGTTTCTGGCGAGTCGAGCAGGTTGGCTCCGGTATGCTCGGCAGGTGCTTCCGGCGTCTCCGGCACTTGGTTCTGGTGTGTCTGAGAGCTGGTTCCGGCATGTCCGGCAGATGATTCCGGAGTGTCCGCCAAGTGGTTCTGGCATACCCAGCAGGTGATTTTGGCGTGTCAGGGAGGTGGTACCGGTGAGTCGAGCAGGTGGTTCCGGCGTGCTCAGCAGGTGGTTCAGGCGGTTCTGGCAGGTGGTATCCGTCTGTTCGGGGTGTGGTTCCAGCATCTCATGAACACGTTTCTGGCACGTCTGAGATGTGGTTCCAGCCGGCCCGACAGTTGTTTCCGCAGTGTCCGCCAAGCGGTTCTGGCGTAGTTGACAGGTGATTTTGGCATGACTGGCAGGTGGTTCCAGCAAGCCTGGCAGGTGATTCCAAAGTGTTCACCAACTGGTTGTGGCGTAGCCGGCAGGTGATTTTTGCGTGATCGGCAGGTGGTTCTGGCGAGTCGAGCAGGTGGTTCCGGCGTGCTCGGCTGGTGCTTCCGGGGTCATTGGCACGGGGTTCTGGCATGTCTGAGAGGTGGTTCCTGCATGCCCGGCAAGTGATTCCGGAGTGTTCGCCAAGTGGTTCTGGCATAGTCGGCAGGTGATTTTGGCATGTCCTGCAGGTGGTTCAGGCGAGTTGAGCAGGTGGTTCCAACGTGCTTGGCAGGTGCTTCCGGCGTCTCCGGCACGTGTTTCTGGCACATCTGACAGGTGGTTCCGGCATGCCCGAAAGGTGATTCCGGTCTGTCCGGTAGGTGGTTCCAGCCGGCACGGCATGTGGTTCTGGTACGTCTCAGAGGTGGTTGCGCATGCCCAACAGGTGATTCCGGACTGTCCGCCACATGGTTCTGGCACGTCTGAGAGGTGGTTCCGGCATGCCCGGCAGGTCATCCCAGAGAGTCCTCCAAGTGGTTCTGGCATAACACGCAGGTGATTTTGGCGTGTCTGGCAGGTTGTTCCGTTGTGCTTGGCAGGTGGTTCAGGCTTGGCCGGCAGGTGGTTCCAGACTGTCCAGGACGTGTTTCCAGCTTCTCCGGCAGGTGGTTCTGGTACGTCTGAGAGGTGGTTCCGCCATGGCTGGCAGGTGATTCCGGACCGTCCCCCAGGTGGTTCTGGCATAGCCAGCAGTTGATATTGGCCTGTCCGGCAGGTGGTTCCAGCGAGTCGAACAGGTGGCTCCGGCGTGCTCGGCAGGTGGTTCCGGTCTGTCCGGTAGGTGATTCCGGCGTGTCCGGCACGTGCTTCCGGCACGTCTGAGAGGTGGTTCCGGCATGCGCGACAGGTGGTTTCGGAGTGTCCGCCAGGTGGTTCTGGCGTACCCGGCAGGTGATTTTGGCGTGTCCGGCAGGTGTTTCTGGCGAGTCGAGCAGGTGGCTCCGGCATGCTCGGCAGGTGCTTCCGGCGTCTCGGGCACGTGGTTCTGGTGTGTCTGAGAGCTGGTTACGGCATGTCCGGCAGATGATTCCGGAGTGTCCGCCAAGTGGTTCTGGCATACCCGGCTGGTGATTTGGGCATGTCAGGTAGGTGGTTCCGGCGAGTCGAGCAGGTGGCTCCGGCGTGCTCGGCAGGTTGTTCAGACGGGTCTGGCAGGTGTTTTCCGTCTGTTCGGGGTGTGGTTCCAGCATCTCATGCACATGGTTCTGGCACGTCTGAGATGTGGTTCCGGCCGGCCCGACAGGTGTTTCCACAGTGTCCGCCAAGTGGTACTGGAGTAGTTGGCAGGTGATTTTGGCATGACCGGCAGGTGGTTCCAGCAAGCCCGGCAGGTGATTCCGAAGTGTTCCCCAACTGGTTGTGGCGTAGCCGGCAGGTGATTTCTGCGTGTCCGGCAGGTGGTTCTGGCGAGTCGAGCAGGTGGTTCCGGCGTGCTCGGCAGGTGCTTCCGGGGTCATTGGCACGTGGTTCTGGCATATCTGAGAGGTGGTTCCGGCATGCCCGGCAGGTGATTCCGGAGTGTTCGCCAAGTGTTTCCGGCGTAGCCGGCAGGTGATTTTGCATGTCCAGCGGTCGTTCCGGCGGGTCGAGCCGGTGGTTCCGGCGTGTCCGGCAGGTGGTTCCGGTCTGTCCGGCAGGTGGTTCTGTGGTGTCCGGCACGAGGTTCAGTCTGAGAGGCTGTGCCGGCATGCCCCTCACGTGATTCCGGCTTGTCCCCGAAGTGGTGCTGGTGTAGCGGGCAGGTGATTTTGGCGTGTCCGGCAGGTGGTTCAGGCGAGTTGAGCAGGTGGTTGCGACGTGCTCGGCAGGTGCTTCCGGCGTCTCCGGCACGTGTTTCTGGCACATCTGACTGGTGGTTCCGGCATGCCCAAAAGTTGATTCCGGTCTGTCCGGTAGGTGGTTCCGGCGTGCACGGCACGTGGTTCTGGTACGTGTCAGAGGTGGTTGCGTCTGCCCAACAGGTGATTCCGGACTGTCCGCCACGTGCTTCTGGCACGTCTGAGAGGTGGTTCCAACATGCCCGGCAGGTCATTTCGGAGAGTCGTCCAAGTGGTTCTGGCGTAGCCCGCAGGTGATTTTGGCGTGTCCGGCAGGTGGTTCCGCCGTGCTCGGCAGGTGGTTCAGGCATGGCCGTCACGTGGTTCCAGTCTGTCCAGGACGTGTTTCCAGCTTCTCCGGCAGGTGGTTCTGGTACGTCTGAGAGGTGGTTCCGCCATGGCTGGCAGGTGATCCCGGACTGTCCCCCAGGTGGTTCTGGCATAGCCAGCAGTTGATATTGGCCTCTCCGGCAGGTGGTTCCAGCGAGTCGAACAGGTGGCTCCGGCATGCTCGGCAGGTGGTTCCGGTCTGTCCGGTAGGTGTTTCTGGCGTGTCTGGCACGTGCTTCCGGCACGTCTGAGAGGTGGTTCCGGCATGCGAAGCAGGTGATTCCATAGTGTCCGCCATTTGGTTCTGGCATACCCGGCAGGTGATTTTGGCGTGTCCGGCAGGTGTTTCTGGCGAGTCGAGCAGGTTGGCTCCGGTATGCTCGGCAGGTGCTTCCGGCGTCTCCGGCACTTGGTTCTGGTGTGTCTGAGAGCTGGTTCCGGCATGTCCGGCAGATGATTCCGGAGTGTCCGCCAAGTGGTTCTGGCCTACCCAGCAGGTGATTTTGGCGTGTCAGGGAGGTGGTACCGGTGAGTCGAGCAGGTGGTTCCGGCGTGCTCAGCAGGTGGTTCAGGCGGTTCTGGCAGGTGGTATCCGTCTGTTCGGGGTGTGGTTCCAGCATCTCATGAACACGTTTCTGGCACGTCTGAGATGTGGTTCCAGCCGGCCCGACAGTTGTTTCCGCAGTGTCCGCCAAGCGGTTCTGGCGTAGTTGACAGGTGATTTTGGCATGACTGGCAGGTGGTTCCAGCAAGCCTGGCAGGTGATTCCAAAGTGTTCACCAACTGGTTGTGGCGTAGCCGGCAGGTGATTTTTGCGTGATCGGCAGGTGGTTCTGGCGAGTCGAGCAGGTGGTTCCGGCGTGCTCGGCTGGTGCTTCCGGGGTCATTGGCACGGGGTTCTGGCATGTCTGAGAGGTGGTTCCTGCATGCCCGGCAAGTGATTCCGGAGTATTCGCCAAGTGGTTCTGGCATAGTCGGCAGGTGATTTTGGCATGTCCTGCAGGTGGTTCAGGCGAGTTGAGCAGGTGGTTCCAACGTGCTTGGCAGGTGCTTCCGGCGTCTCCGGCACGTGTTTCTGGCACATCTGACAGGTGGTTCCGGCATGCCCGAAAGGTGATTCCGGTCTGTCCGGTAGGTGGTTCCAGCCGGCACGGCATGTGGTTCTGGTACGTCTCAGAGGTGGTTGCGCATGCCCAACAGGTGATTCCGGACTGTCCGCCACATGGTTCTGGCACGTCTGAGAGGTGGTTCCGGCATGCCCGGCAGGTCATCCCAGAGAGTCCTCCAAGTGGTTCTGGCATAACACGCAGGTGATTTTGGCGTGTCAGGCAGGTTGTTCCGTTGTGCTTGGCAGGTGGTTCAGGCTTGGCCGGCAGGTGGTTCCAGACTGTCCAGGACGTGTTTCCAGCTTCTCCGGCAGGTGGTTCTGGTACGTCTGAGAGGTGGTTCCGCCATGGCTGGCAGGTGATTCCGGACCGTCCCCCAGGTGGTTCTGGCATAGCCAGCAGTTGATATTGGCCTGTCCGGCAGGTGGTTCCAGCGAGTCGAACAGGTGGCTCCGGCGTGCTCGGCAGGTGGTTCCGGTCTGTCCGGTAGGTGATTCCGGCGTGTCCGGCACGTGCTTCCGGCACGTCTGAGAGGTGGTTCCGGCATGCGCGACAGGTGGTTTCGGAGTGTCCGCCAGGTGGTTCTGGCGTACCCGGCAGGTGATTTTGGCGTGTCCGGCAGGTGTTTCTGGCGAGTCGAGCAGGTGGCTCCGGCATGCTCGGCAGGTGCTTCCGGCGTCTCCGGCACGTGGTTCTGGTGTGTCTGAGAGCTGGTTCCGGCATGTCCGGCAGATGATTCCGGAGTGTCCGCCAAGTGGTTCTGGCATACCCGGCTGGTGATTTGGGCATGTCAGGTAGGTGGTTCCGGCGAGTCGAGCAGGTGGCTCCGGCGTGCTCGGCAGGTTGTTCAGACGGGTCTGGCAGGTGTTTTCCGTCTGTTCGGGGTGTGGTTCCAGCATCTCATGCACATGGTTCTGGCACGTCTGAGATGTGGTTCCGGCCGGCCCGACAGGTGTTTCCACAGTGTCCGCCAAGTGGTACTGGCGTAGTTGGCAGGTGATTTTGGCATGACCGGCAGGTGGTTCCAGCAAGCCCGGCAGGTGATTCCGAAGTGTTCCCCAACTGGTTGTGGCGTAGCCGGCAGGTGATTTTTGCGTGTCCGGCAGGTGGTTCTGGCGAGTCGAGCAGGTGGTTCCGGCGTGCTCGGCAGGTGCTTCCGGGGTCATTGGCACGTGGTTCTGGCATATCTGAGAGGTGGTTCCGGCATGCCCGGCAGGTGATTCCGGAGTGTTCGCCAAGTGTTTCCGGCGTAGCCGGCAGGTGATTTTGCATGTCCAGCGGTCGTTCCGGCGGGTCGAGCCGGTGGTTCCGGCGTGTCCGGCAGGTGGTTCCGGTCTGTCCGGCAGGTGGTTCTGTGGTGTCCGGCACGAGGTTCAGTCTGAGAGGCTGTGCCGGCATGCCCCTCACGTGATTCCGGCTTGTCCCCGAAGTGGTGCTGGTGTAGCGGGCAGGTGATTTTGGCGTGTCCGGCAGGTGGTTCAGGCGAGTTGAGCAGGTGGTTGCGACGTGCTCGGCAGGTGCTTCCGGCGTCTCCGGCACGTGTTTCTGGCACATCTGACTGGTGGTTCCGGCATGCCCAAAAGTTGATTCCGGTCTGTCCGGTAGGTGGTTCCGGCGTGCACGGCACGTGGTTCTGGTACGTCTCAGAGGTGGTTGCGTATGCCCAACAGGTGATTCCGGACTGTCCGCCACGTGCTTCTGGCACGTCTGAGAGGTGGTTCCAACATGCCCGGCAGGTCATTTCGGAGAGTCGTCCAAGTGGTTCTGGCGTAGCCCGCAGGTGATTTTGGCGTGTCCGGCAGGTGGTTCCGCCGTGCTCGGCAGGTGGTTCAGGCATGGCCGTCACGTGGTTCCAGTCTGTCCAGGACGTGTTTCCAGCTTCTCCGGCAGGTGGTTCTGGTACGTCTGAGAGGTGGTTCCGCCATGGCTGGCAGGTGATCCCGGACTGTCCCCCAGGTGGTTCTGGCATAGCCAGCAGTTGATATTGGCCTGTCCGGCAGGTGGTTCCAGCGAGTCGAACAGGTGGCTCCGGCGTTCTTGGCAGGTGGTTCCGGTCTGTCCGGTAGGTGTTTCCGGCGTGTGTGGCACGTGCTTCCGGCACGTCTGAGAGGTGGTTCCGTCATGCGCGGCAGGTGATTCCGGAGTGTCCGCCAGGTGGTTCTGGCGTACCCAGCAGGTGATTTTGGCGTGTCCGGCAGGTGTTTCTGGCGAGTCGAGCAGGTGGCTCCGGCATGCTCGGCAGGTGCTTCCGGCGTCTCCGGCACTTGGTTCTGGTGTGTCTGAGAGCTGGTTCCGGCATGTCCGGCAGATGATTCCGGAGTGTCCGCCAAGTGGTTCTGGCATACCCAGCAGGTGATTTTGGCGTGTCAGGGAGGTGGTACCGGTGAGTCGAGCAGGTGGTTCCGGCGTGCTCAGCAGGTGGTTCAGGCGGTTCTGGCAGGTGGTATCCGTCTGTTCGGGGTGTGGTTCCAGCATCTCACGAACACGTTTCTGGCAAGTCTGAGATGTGGTTCCAGCCGGCCCGACAGGTGTTTCCGCAGTGTCCGCCAAGCGGTTCTGGAGTAGTTGGCAGGTGATTTTGGCATGACTGGCAGGTGGTTCCAGCAAGCCTGGCAGGTGATTCCAAAGTGTTCACCAACTGGTTGTGGCGTACCCAGCAGGTGATTTTGGCGTGTCCGGCAGGTGTTTCTGGCGAGTCGAGCAGGTGGCTCCGGCATGCTCGGCAGGTGCATCCGGCGTCTCCGGCACGTGGTTCTGGTGTGTCTGAGAGCTGGTTCCGGCATGTCCGGCAGATGATTCCGGAGTTTTCCTCCAAGTGTTTCTGGCATACCCGGCTGGTGATTTGGGCATGTCAGGTAGGTGGCTCCGGCGTGCTCGGCAGGTTGTTCAGACGGGTCTGGCAGGTGTTTTCCATCTGTTCGGGGTGTGGTTCCAGCATCTCATGCACATGGTTCTGGCACGTCTGAGATGTGGTTCCGGCCGGCCCGACAGGTGTTTCCACAGTGTCCGCCAAGTGGTACTGGCGTAGTTGGCAGGTGATTTTGGCATGACCGGCAGGTGGTTCCAGCAAGCCCGGCAGGTGATTCCGAAGTGTTCCCCAACTGGTTGTGGCGTAGCCGGCAGGTGATTTTTGCGTGTCCGGCAGGTGGTTCTGGCGAGTCGAGCAGGTGGTTCCGGCGTGCTCGGCAGGTGCTTCCGGGGTCATTGGCACGTGGTTCTGGCATATCTGAGAGGTGGTTCCGGCATGCCCGGCAGGTGATTCCGGAGTGTTCGCCAAGTGTTTCCGGCGTAGCCGGCAGGTGATTTTGCATGTCCAGCGGTCGTTCCGGCGGGTCGAGCCGGTGGTTCCGGCGTGTCCGGCAGGTGGTTCCGGTCTGTCCGGCAGGTGGTTCTGTGGTGTCCGGCACGAGGTTCAGTCTGAGAGGCTGTGCCGGCATGCCCCTCACGTGATTCCGGCTTGTCCCCGAAGTGGTGCTGGTGTAGCGGGCAGGTGATTTTGGCGTGTCCGGCAGGTGGTTCAGGCGAGTTGAGCAGGTGGTTGCGACGTGCTCGGCAGGTGCTTCCGGCGTCTCCGGCACGTGTTTCTGGCACATCTGACTGGTGGTTCCGGCATGCCCAAAAGTTGATTCCGGTCTGTCCGGTAGGTGGTTCCGGCGTGCACGGCACGTGGTTCTGGTACGTGTCAGAGGTGGTTGCGTCTGCCCAACAGGTGATTCCGGACTGTCCGCCACGTGCTTCTGGCACGTCTGAGAGGTGGTTCCAACATGCCCGGCAGGTCATTTCGGAGAGTCGTCCAAGTGGTTCTGGCGTAGCCCGCAGGTGATTTTGGCGTGTCCGGCAGGTGGTTCCGCCGTGCTCGGCAGGTGGTTCAGGCATGGCCGTCACGTGGTTCCAGTCTGTCCAGGACGTGTTTCCAGCTTCTCCGGCAGGTGGTTCTGGTACGTCTGAGAGGTGGTTCCGCCATGGCTGGCAGGTGATCCCGGACTGTCCCCCAGGTGGTTCTGGCATAGCCAGCAGTTGATATTGGCCTCTCCGGCAGGTGGTTCCAGCGAGTCGAACAGGTGGCTCCGGCGTGCTCGGCAGGTGGTTCCGGTCTGTCCGGTAGGTGTTTCTGGCGTGTCTGGCACGTGCTTCCGGCACGTCTGAGAGGTGGTTCCGGCATGCGAAGCAGGTGATTCCATAGTGTCCGCCATTTGGTTCTGGCATACCCGGCAGGTGATTTTGGCGTGTCCGGCAGGTGTTTCTGGCGAGTCGAGCAGGTTGGCTCCGGTATGCTCGGCAGGTGCTTCCGGCGTCTCCGGCACTTGGTTCTGGTGTGTCTGAGAGCTGGTTCCGGCATGTCCGGCAGATGATTCCGGAGTGTCCGCCAAGTGGTTCTGGCCTACCCAGCAGGTGATTTTGGCGTGTCAGGGAGGTGGTACCGGTGAGTCGAGCAGGTGGTTCCGGCGTGCTCAGCAGGTGGTTCAGGCGGTTCTGGCAGGTGGTATCCGTCTGTTCGGGGTGTGGTTCCAGCATCTCATGAACACGTTTCTGGCACGTCTGAGATGTGGTTCCAGCCGGCCCGACAGTTGTTTCCGCAGTGTCCGCCAAGCGGTTCTGGCGTAGTTGACAGGTGATTTTGGCATGACTGGCAGGTGGTTCCAGCAAGCCTGGCAGGTGATTCCAAAGTGTTCACCAACTGGTTGTGGCGTAGCCGGCAGGTGATTTTTGCGTGATCGGCAGGTGGTTCTGGCGAGTCGAGCAGGTGGTTCCGGCGTGCTCGGCTGGTGCTTCCGGGGTCATTGGCACGGGGTTCTGGCATGTCTGAGAGGTGGTTCCTGCATGCCCGGCAAGTGATTCCGGAGTGTTCGCCAAGTGGTTCTGGCATAGTCGGCAGGTGATTTTGGCATGTCCTGCAGGTGGTTCAGGCGAGTTGAGCAGGTGGTTCCAACGTGCTTGGCAGGTGCTTCCGGCGTCTCCGGCACGTGTTTCTGGCACATCTGACAGGTGGTTCCGGCATGCCCGAAAGGTGATTCCGGTCTGTCCGGTAGGTGGTTCCAGCCGGCACGGCATGTGGTTCTGGTACGTCTCAGAGGTGGTTGCGCATGCCCAACAGGTGATTCCGGACTGTCCGCCACATGGTTCTGGCACGTCTGAGAGGTGGTTCCGGCATGCCCGGCAGGTCATCCCAGAGAGTCCTCCAAGTGGTTCTGGCATAACACGCAGGTGATTTTGGCGTGTCTGGCAGGTTGTTCCGTTGTGCTTGGCAGGTGGTTCAGGCTTGGCCGGCAGGTGGTTCCAGACTGTCCAGGACGTGTTTCCAGCTTCTCCGGCAGGTGGTTCTGGTACGTCTGAGAGGTGGTTCCGCCATGGCTGGCAGGTGATTCCGGACCGTCCCCCAGGTGGTTCTGGCATAGCCAGCAGTTGATATTGGCCTGTCCGGCAGGTGGTTCCAGCGAGTCGAACAGGTGGCTCCGGCGTGCTCGGCAGGTGGTTCCGGTCTGTCCGGTAGGTGATTCCGGCGTGTCCGGCACGTGCTTCCGGCACATCTGAGAGGTGGTTCCGGCATGCGCGACAGGTGGTTTCGGAGTGTCCGCCAGGTGGTTCTGGCGTACCCGGCAGGTGATTTTGGCGTGTCCGGCAGGTGTTTCTGGCGAGTCGAGCATGTGGCTCCGGCATGCTCGGCAGGTGCTTCCGGCGTCTCCGGCACGTGGTTCTGGTGTGTCTGAGAGCTGGTTCCGGCATGTCCGGCAGATGATTCCGGAGTGTCCGCCAAGTGGTTCTGGCATACCCGGCTGGTGATTTGGGCATGTCAGGTAGGTGGTTCCGGCGAGTCGAGCAGGTGGCTCCGGCGTGCTCGGCAGGTTGTTCAGACGGGTCTGGCAGGTGTTTTCCATCTGTTCGGGGTGTGGTTCCAGCATCTCATGCACATGGTTCTGGCACGTCTGAGATGTGGTTCCGGCCGGCCCGACAGGTGTTTCCACAGTGTCCGCCAAGTGGTACTGGCGTAGTTGGCAGGTGATTTTGGCATGACCGGCAGGTGGTTCCAGCAAGCCCGGCAGGTGATTCCGAAGTGTTCCCCAACTGGTTGTGGCGTAGCCGGCAGGTGATTTTTGCGTGTCCGGCAGGTGGTTCTGGCGAGTCGAGCAGGTGGTTCCGGCGTGCTCGGCAGGTGCTTCCGGGGTCATTGGCACGTGGTTCTGGCATATCTGAGAGGTGGTTCCGGCATGCCCGGCAGGTGATTCCGGAGTGTTCGCCAAGTGTTTCCGGCGTAGCCGGCAGGTGATTTTGCATGTCCAGCGGTCGTTCCGGCGGGTCGAGCCGGTGGTTCCGGCGTGTCCGGCAGGTGGTTCCGGTCTGTCCGGCAGGTGGTTCTGTGGTGTCCGGCACGAGGTTCAGTCTGAGAGGCTGTGCCGGCATGCCCCTCACGTGATTCCGGCTTGTCCCCGAAGTGGTGCTGGTGTAGCGGGCAGGTGATTTTGGCGTGTCCGGCAGGTGGTTCAGGCGAGTTGAGCAGGTGGTTGCGACGTGCTCGGCAGGTGCTTCCGGCGTCTCCGGCACGTGTTTCTGGCACATCTGACTGGTGGTTCCGGCATGCCCAAAAGTTGATTCCGGTCTGTCCGGTAGGTGGTTCCGGCGTGCACGGCACGTGGTTCTGGTACGTGTCAGAGGTGGTTGCGTATGCCCAACAGGTGATTCCGGACTGTCCGCCACGTGCTTCTGGCACGTCTGAGAGGTGGTTCCAACATGCCCGGCAGGTCATTTCGGAGAGTCGTCCAAGTGGTTCTGGCGTAGCCCGCAGGTGATTTTGGCGTGTCCGGCAGGTGGTTCCGCCGTGCTCGGCAGGTGGTTCAGGCATGGCCGTCACGTGGTTCCAGTCTGTCCAGGACGTGTTTCCAGCTTCTCCGGCAGGTGGTTCTGGTACGTCTGAGAGGTGGTTCCGCCATGGCTGGCAGGTGATCCCGGACTGTCCCCCAGGTGGTTCTGGCATAGCCAGCAGTTGATATTGGCCTGTCCGGCAGGTGGTTCCAGCGAGTCGAACAGGTGGCTCTGGCGTTCTTGGCAGGTGGTTCCGGTCTGTCCGGTAGGTGTTTCCGGCGTGTCTGGCACGTGCTTCCGGCACGTCTGAGAGGTGGTTCCGTCATGCGCGGCAGGTGATTCCGGAGTGTCCGCCAGGTGGTTCTGGCGTACCCAGCAGGTGATTTTGGCGTGTCCGGCAGGTGTTTCTGGCGAGTCGAGCAGGTGGCTCCGGCATGCTCGGCAGGTGCTTCCGGCGTCTCCGGCACTTGGTTCTGGTGTGTCTGAGAGCTGGTTCCGGCATGTCCGGCAGATGATTCCGGAGTGTCCGCCAAGTGGTTCTGGCATACCCAGCAGGTGATTTTGGCGTGTCAGGGAGGTGGTACCGGTGAGTCGAGCAGGTGGTTCCGGCGTGCTCAGCAGGTGGTTCAGGCGGTTCTGGCAGGTGGTATCCGTCTGTTCGGGGTGTGGTTCCAGCATCTCATGAACACGTTTCTGGCAAGTCTGAGATGTGGTTCCAGCCGGCCCGACAGGTGTTTCCGCAGTGTCCGCCAAGCGGTTCTGGCGTAGTTGGCAGGTGATTTTGGCATGACTGGCAGGTGGTTCCAGCAAGCCTGGCAGGTGATTCCAAAGTGTTCACCAACTGGTTGTGGCGTAGCCGGCAGGTGATTTTTGCGTGATCGGCAGGTGGTTCTGGCGAGTCGAGCAGGTGGTTCCGGCGTGCTCGGCTGGTGCTCCCGGGGTCATTGGCACGGGGTTCTGGCATGTCTGAGAGGTGGTTCCTGCATGCCCGGCAAGTGATTCCGGAGTGTTCGCCAAGTGGTTCTGGCATAGTCGGCAGGTGATTTTGGCATGTCCGGCAGGTGGTTCAGGCGAGTTGAGCAGGTGGTTCCAACGTGCTTGGCAGGTGCTTCCGGCGTCTCCGGCACGTGTTTCTGGCACATCTGACAGGTGGTTCCGGCATGCCCGAAAGTTGATTCCGGTCTGTCCGGTAGGTGGTTCCAGCCGGCACGGCATGTGGTTCTGGTACGTCTCAGAGGTGGTTGCGCATGCCCAACAGGTGATTCC